>NW_024377585.1:0-141576 GCF_016835505.1 Polypterus senegalus
AGAAGCGAGGAAGGCGGAGGAAGAAGAAAGTTTGTTTAAAGAAGTAGCTGGGAAGGAGAACGGAATTGGGTAAAAGAAGCGATTGATAAAGCACGGAAGGCTCCGAAATTACAGTTGAACGCAACAAAGAGGAGTGCGGGCTAATCGGAAAGGATCTTCGGAGTGCACAGCTTTAAGTGTATTTGTGTTAAGGGCAGCGGTCATGGAAGGACGCTAACATTCAGACTCCCGGGTGAGACGGATTGCAGCTTTTAACGAAGAATCGTCGCCAAGCCAGTGAGAACGCTCCTTTTACCTATAAATACAGTTTACTAGTCAGCGGAACGTAGCTGACTGGATTTCTGGATTATTCACTGACTAATGAATATAGTGAATATATGGGGGTGTTGTTAGGTTATATCTCTGTTGCTTCTCCTGGCTTTCTTTCTTGCTTTCTTTCTGTACAGTATATAATGGTAAAAGGCGGGTGGCCTATTACTTAGTGTTTATTTTGTTGGATTGTAGTGATTTAAATGAAGTTTTACTATTGGTGTGATTTATAATATATATTCTTTTTGTTAAACAATTGTTAGGTGATTATTTCTTTTTTTTTGGTATAAACAACTCCATCTGGGGGACATCAAAGTTGGGTCTAAGGTTCTGTCGGTTTTCGGACGTAATAAATAGTATTTTCCTAAGAGTAGGAGTTTTTCATGTTTGTCGGGCTCCTCATCCAACAATTGGGGGAGTTCGCTACAAGCAAACACAAAGAGCGTGGACTATTAGATGTGTTTTCAAACAGGAGATGGCTTTCAGTTAAAGGAGTACATAAATATATAGATTTTAAATTAAAACTTCAAAATGAATATGATTAGGTCCAATGACATGTTAATCCTGACTTATATAAATGTGTCTGCCTTCTTCCATAGAGTACTGGCCTCACTCAAATGGAGGAAAGTTCTTTTAGTGATTTTTAAATTAAAATAATTAATAATAAAATAAAAAACATTCTCTAGGCAGGAAGAAAGCTGCTGGTGACGAGCAGTGGCTTCCAGTCCAGGTAGCGTCTACATATATATTAAGATATGCTGTAACTCACACAAAGGGTAGACTGTACTTTATCTGCAGATCATCGCTCTGGAGAAGCATCTCATGATCAATATTATTAAGAAGAGCTCATTTTAAATATCAGAAAATGTTCTTTGACGTACTGTGTACTGGTGTGATGCACTAACTACCATGAGAGCATTAGTAAATATAAAATAGATTTTCAATGATCAGGCATTTGAGACAGTGAGAGTTTGATTTCTTGTGCCATCACTCCTTATTCACAAGTAATTTGAACATCTTAAATGTGACGTAGAGTGCTGTTGTTTGAATGACTTCATAGCTGATAATAGGATTTAGCTTTATTTTGTATAATTTGATGCTCCAATGAAACATTCGGGACACTTTGAAGCCACAGCCTCAGGGTTTGAAGTCCAAAGCCTTAAAGGTTTTCTGATTATGTGATGAACTCCTTGGCATTGTGATCTGATGAATGAAGTGTGTGAATAGAGAGAGACAGGCGTCCCTCCTTGGTCACACTTATAATAAGGTGCTTGTGCTCCTCTGGTCAGACTTCATGATGAAGAAGACTGACTGACGCTTTTCTCCTGCTGGTGTTTTATTACCCAGTGTGGGGTGGCAGTCAATTTCTACCACAATATATCACAATAGTTTTGATTATTTACTGATAATGACAGAGAAATAACAGCAAATCTCACATCCACCATCGTAGAATCACTAAAAACTGCTAAAGAGACAACTTGAACCACGATAATGAAATAAAGAAAAAAATGTCTGCGTGAATATTTTATAGAAAAATACTTTAGTGCAGCAACCTAGAAGATGGGATAAAAGTGAGGATTATAAAGATGAAAAAATCAAAATCATGTAAAGGTGGTTTGAAAAAGAAGGAAGAACTTTATAACAATTATAAAAAATATTATTAAACAGTGTGCATAGGCAGTAAGGTATTTAGATCCATCTGTGATTCCTTTATTGAAGGTTTAAGTCTCTCTGTTTTTCTAGAATTGAGCACAATGCTGTTCTCTGAAGTATTAATTGTGTTCTGTATGAGGTGAGCAGCTGCGGCTAATGAGACTTCACAAATATTAACAAACGTCAGTCTAAAGCAGCAAATCCGACGTTTAATTGTGGACATCAAACCTCATTTGACCTTCTCAGTCGTCCATTTCAGTTCCTCACAGTCACCTCAGTGTCATTTAGTGACCAGCAGTGTGAGGAGTGAAGGCCGACTGCTCCGTCTGCACTCCTCTGTCATCTGCTGCCTTAGTGAGGAGGAGTGCAGATTAAAGTGCAGGAATAGGAAACATTAACTTCACAATAAAATGAAGTGTTTAGTTTGATATAAAACAGAATGTCGGTTGTCGTCTGAGCTCTGCTGTGGAGTTTTTAGTTGTGAAATCTGAAAGTCTGTGCAAATTGTAACTGTAGATGTTAAAAGATTTTTATATTTCCAGCTATTAGGTAAAATTCAGCACATTACTTAACAATTTATGATCAAATAAATAACTCTCTCCCAAAACAATAGAAACAGCAATAATAATCAACTGTGGTGGGTTGGCGCCCTGCCCAGGATTGGTTCCTGCCTTGTGCCCTGTGTTGGTGGGATTGGCTCCAGCAGACCCTCATGACCCTAAGTTAGGATATAGCGGGTTGGAGAATAGCTGACTGAGTGGCTGACTGGCAATAACCATTTTATAATGTAAAAAATAAAGACACCAAGAAACTCAGTTCTGTTTATTACACATTCAAATAAGAAGAAGTTTTATGAAAGTAATTGTGGTGAAATAAGTAATATTCATGTACAGTGTACACTTTACACCAATAGAGTACAATGTTAACAAAAACAGCCTTCACAACAATACAGTGAATATGAAATGATTGTACAGTTGAGAAATACGTCCAAGTATTGCACTGCTAATATGAAAAAAGAGCAAAAAAGGCATAATGTGCAAATAATTTAAAAAATATAAGCACAGAAAATTTTTTAAATTTTTTTTATTTTCTTTACCATTTACAGTAAATTGAGCACTGAAGAAGCTGGACTAAATATTTTACACGTCAGAATTATTTTCAGTGCTTTTCTGAACCAGGAATAAAGAAAAGCGTAAAGAATTGGATTAACACCAAAGTTCAGTTCACTGACCAACACAAAGACATTCCTGATGATTTCTGTGATTCGGTTACTACCATCATGAAAAAAATTGTACACGTAAAGAGGCAGCCAGCAGATAATAAAAGCCCCCACGACTACTCCTAATGTTTTTGCGGCTTTTCTTTCTGACGCTTTTGATATTTTACTGTCACTCACCTCCTCAGTTTGTCTCTTTTCTATCATACAGTTGATGGCTCTTGAATGGCTTCTTGCAACCACAAATATTCTGATATAAAAACCAATCATCAGTGAATAAGGGATAAAAAAAGTTATGAATAAATCAAAAATGACCATTTCATAATAACTGAATACTCCACAAGCTCCTTCACAATACCCTACATTAATTTCACTCAAACATAAAAATATAACTGTGTATAAAAGTGCAAACAGCCACACTACAGCAATGCTGATCTTTGCAACACTTAAAGTTATTTTTGAGCTGTAAAAGAAAGGATGGCAGACAGCAATGTAGCGATCAATGGATATTAAAACCACATTATATACAACTACTGTGCTAAGAATATTGGCAAGTGCCTGATACAAATAACAATAAAGATCTGCAAAGTACCAGCAACGGTCAATCATTAGAAACAAAGAAATGGGCATCACAAAGAAACCTGATAAGAAATCGGCCACTGCGAGTGAAAGGATCAGAAGATTAGTCGGCGTGTGCAGCTGAACAAAATGAGAAATAGAAATGATGACAAGAAGATTTCCAAAGACTGTCGAGAAAATCAAAAGACACGAGAAAGTGTAATAAGGTCCATAAACTTCAGTTTCAAAAATCAGTTTATAACAAGATGTATTACTGTGAGGATAACAAGGGCCAACTTTCAGTTGTTTCAACTCCATGTGTGTCCCTGACTGAGCCGTCCTGCCTGCACACTGAGATGTTTATACACTGAGGCCCTGCGACTGCCATATTCTCTCTGCTGACATAATTCACATGAGGCGTCTCTCTGCTGTGTTTGCTTCACAAATTCTCTCAGGATGTTTGTTTGTTCATTTCAGTTCTTACTCACTAATGAGTTCATCAAATCTCAGATGTCTTCATTATATTTGTTTGTCAGGAGCCGCTCAGGGCTGCGGTGGTCTCTCCTCACAGCTCCACAGTGGTCAGCTGCTGGCTCTTTGCTCTTTACTTCTTCTCCTCTGTCTGCTGTTTTTGTTTTTTTGTTCTCAGTCACTTTGACTTTCTTTCCTCATCACAGCGAGCAGCACATTAAATCAGCAGGTTCAGATGAGCTGAGGTTGTGCCCAGTGGTGGTCTGACACTCCATCCTGTGCTGTGCTGCTCAGAGCCCCTCTGACATCTGTGAGGCCCTCACACAGAGACACACACACACATACAGTGTACAGTAACAGCTGTGTGTTTTCCGGACCCGCACAATAAATTCCAGACAGTATTCCCCCCGTTGCTCTCTGTCAGTCTGACGTTCTGCTGATTGTCTTTGTCTGATTTACTGGACGTCTTTCTTTTCTTAAATCTTCAAACACACAACATGCATTTCTCTGTGGCAGTGGCAGCTAAACTCTCAGAATTCCAATGCAGCTGCGCTCACTGATGTGCTTTTTATTTAAATGACATTTGCTGTGTCAATGAGTTGTGTCGTGTCGTTGTCATCTCCTCCTCATCATCACAGACAGTGAAGTGGTCCTCACCACACAGGAGTTCATACGTGACACACAGGTGGTCCGTTAACACAAACTTCATGTGAGGCCCCTCGTCACTCCATGTGTCACTGAAGCACTCTGTAGTGTCACTAGTCACATATTTATGTCATTAGTCTGCATACTGCAATGCATTTTGGGAGATAGCAGGTCATCAGGCTTCATGTTGTAAAGCAGCTGTGCACCATCGTCACTGTGAATACACAATGGCAGGTCTGAAACGTGAAATTACTGATTAGGAGAAAAACTTGGTTGTAATGGACTCATTCAGAAGCCATTAAGACAGTTCAGAGAATGCCAGGTTATATAGCGCCCTGACGTGTACAGCAGATTTCTCAACTGTCAGTCCAGAGATCAGCATCAGTCAGTCAGCCAGCCATTGTCCAACCCGCTACATCCTAGCACAGGGTCACGGGTGTTCTGCTGGAGCCAATCACAGCCAACACAGGGGGCAAGGCAGGAACAAACTCCAGGCAGGGTGCCAGCCCACCGCAGGGCACACACACCAGGGACAATTTAGGATCAGCAATGCACCTAATCTGCATGTCTTTGGACTGTGGGAGGAAACCCACACAGACAAAGAGAGAACATGCAAACTCCACGCAGGGAGGACCCAGGAAGCAAACCCGGGTCTCCTTACTGCGAGGCAGCTGCACTACCACTGAGCCACCGTGCCACCCCAGATCAGCATGTCCGTAAATAATTTTTTCCTGTCCACAAAATAGCAGGCCAGCCCATTATATCCACCTTAATTAAAGTTTCTGTGTGTTCTTTTCATCCAGTTGATTTGTCTCTGTCATTCCAACAGATGGCGCTTCGTAAACATTTTTAGTTGTAAAATGCATTGTATTTGTCATTGTAATAGATGGCATATAACAAACATTAACAATGCTTGCACAGGTCCTGTTCTAAATGATGTATCACTGAGACACAGCAATGGGGCAGACACACAGCACTGCAACGCTGAATACATCCAACAGAGAGTAACTGCCAGATGGACAGAAGCAGGTAGCTGTATCTCAAAAGCAATAAGCTTCCATGATGGAAAGAGATCAAATGCATAAAGATATGATGAGACAGCACAAAACACCCAAAGCTAAGGAATTCTGCCATAAAAAAATTCAAAATGTGATGCACCAGACCAGGATGAGAAATTGCCTAAGGATATGAATGTGCACATTATTAAGGACGTCTGTGAACATTCAATACTCAGGCAGTAGAAACCCCAGATGAACATGGAGAGTGAAGTCATAAGAATATCACGGCCATTACAGCAGTGCGGGCCAAAGGAGACACCAACAACAACCAGAGCCAAACTACAGTGTGATGTTCAGCGTCAGAGAGTGTGAAGTCAAATGGACAGGGGAGCCCCAAATCTTATTACATCTCATAAGATGGATCCTTCATAGAGGCTGCAAGAGTGAGGGGCCTTGTCAACGATGACTGGTTATGGAGCAGGTCCTTGGAAGAGTCTGAACTCTTTGGGATGAGCCGCAGCTGCTTTGACTCTTTGCCTTCATTTGTGTCTTTGATGCACCAATTAACTCAGAAGAACTGTTTGTGAAATACAGGAGAAGGTTGTGTCAGATGGCTGCTCCACTCTATCAAGGACATGCAGATGGCTGTGCTTTGTGTGTAAACTGAGTGTTGCTTGATACAGAGAGATCTCTAATGCACCATGGAAAACAATGCAGGGATTTCTACCAACCTGTAACACAGGCGGTCAGGAGATATAGAAATCCTGAGGACTATTATGATGCAGTTCATGAACTCGACCGAGCGATGGTGTTGGTGATGACTGTGAATACTCTTCAGTGGGATGCACATCACCTTTCCTTTCCTCTCTGATGTCAGGTTTCTGCAGCTCTCGTTGAACTTCCTCACTTTCAGCCCTTTAGTTTCTCTCAGCCTTTTATTCTTATTCTTTAGCCAAAGATAAATACTACATAGGTACACATTTATTTCTTTTATTAGTCACATCACAAATTGTTTAGGCTTTCTTTCTTTCATATCTCAAATGGCTGCTGGGTTGTTGTAGAGCACAATGGCTCCTGCTATTTCATAGACAGAAAGTGTTCAGTTATCTTGGTAAGCCATTTATAAATCTAATGACACAATACAGAGGTGTGAGCTCATTCATGTGTTTTGATATTTTATTTCTTTGTCATAAATTCTTTAGTAAGGATTTGACCGCAAGAGTATTTTTAAGTGATCATTAACAAAGAGCTGGGGCCTCATGTATAATGCCGTGCGTAGAATTCACACTATAACATGACATAAGCACAAAAACGGAAATGTGCTTACATACAAAAAAATCCACATCTGTGCGTTCGCCAGCTCCCACGTTCCGGTATTTTTTTCTCTCTGATCTCTCATTCTTTCCTCCAGCGGCACAAGTGAGCATCTCGACCCAGAACCGGTTTGACCCTCTCCGCATCCCCAGTTTGCCTTCAACCCCAGGTGATGTAATTGTGATGGGTGATTCGATTGTAAGAAATCTCAATATGCATCTCAATATGCATGCCCTAATCGGAAATCTTTTGTTTCTTGTTTTTCCGGTGCTCGTGTCCGAGATGTGATGAGACGTGCGCCGATAGTCTACGAGAAGCACAAGAACGGGGCAGTGGGATCCATTGTATTACACGCTGCCATAAATGATGTGAGGTACCGACAGTCAGAGATTCTAAAGGTTGACTTCACAGCACTAATTAAAGACACGAAGGAGAGGACCCCATCGGCAAAGATCTTCATCTCAGGTCCACTACCTCTTGTTAGACAATCAAACGAATACTACAGTCTTCTTCTGGGATTAAACAACTGGCTGAGAGGCTTCTGCAAGAATCAAGACATTGGGTTCATTGACAACTGGGACCTCTTCTGGGAAAGGCAGCGTTTCTTCAAGCGGGATGGCCTGCATCCAAATAGATTCGGCACCCGGATCTTCTCTGAAAACATCGCTAAGGTAATTCGTCTCTCTTGACTGTCTATTTCTACTCTAAACCCCTTCCATAATGCTAATGCTTTGCTAGGACATGATAATTGCTTAACAAAGTCTTCCATAAAAGTGTACAACATTAATACTCTAATAACTAATCTCAATGAACGTAAAAAATCTAGGTTAAAGTGTAAAGATGTCAGTTTTGGTAAATTCAAGTCCTTTGAGTATCTCAGCATTGTTATTCATGGAGATTCTCACTTTCTAGCATTATTCGTGTATAGACCACCTAAATTTATCCCGTCTTTCTTTGAGGAATTCTCATACTTAATGTGAATTTTACTGTTATAACAAACTATGACACACTCTTAATAGTCGGCGACTTAACTTTCATATCGATAAACAGTATGACCTGAAAGTAAAGGAATTCATGAACCTCCTGGACTCTTGATTTGAGACAGGTCGTCAGTCAGCCTAAACATAAAGCAGGTCATACGTTAGACTTAGTAATTACCAAAGGACTAAAAGTTGATGTAAATCAGGTCATTGATATTAGTCTATCAGACCAGATTCTTTTTACTATTTAATGTAGAAATAATGATAGAAAACATTCACGAAAACCATATTGTGCTTCTTTGATTAATCAGCAGCCTTAAAACTTACAAACATTCTAAGCAATCAGTCCATTTATAGTGCTAACTACAATAGTGAGGATAAAGTAAATAGTAAGATGGAAAGATTTAATACTAAGGTGAGAGCTGCTGTTGACATAGTCACACCTGAAAAGACAGTTAAAAAATCTTCTAGCATTGTTATACCATGGAAGACCCAAAGAGTGTCAGATTTAAAGAGAACATGCCGCAGAGCTGAGCGTAAATGGAGGAAAACTAAACTAACTATCCACTATGAAATATTGAAGGTTAAAATAACAGAATACAATAACACAGTCCGTCTTGAGAGGCGCTGCTATTTCTCTAGAATTATAAATAACAATGCTAGTAATCCCAGAGTCTTATTCTCTACGATTGAGTTCTGCTAAACCAGGTAACTCAAAGGAATGCCTTCAAAATACTTCCAGTGAAACCTGTGAGAACATTGCTGTATTCTTCAATCAAAAAATGAATGATATTAGAAATAACATAGTACATCTCCCCAACACTGCGGATCCTCCTAAGCCCCACTACTCCATTATAAATAAATGAAATTGTTTTACCAGGATAGATTTACTTGATTTACATAAAATAATTTCTCAACTGAGATCCTCCACCTGTGTCCTTGACCCAAAACCAACAAGTTTTTTCAAAGAAGTATCACGCATGCTAATTCATAATATTCTTGACAACGCAAACGTCGAGGTTTCCGGTTGAGTGAGCGCTGGCGGGACTGGTTGCCGCTGCTCGCTGGTAACTAGAATATTGATTTTGATGGTATTTCTTTTGCCATATTGCTGACATCTCTGCGTGGCTATATATGCTATATGCTATATACTATATGCTGTGTCTGCATTTAGCCTTAGCCTAACCTCCGTTTCGTTTGAAACTTGACGGTTTATTTTCTGGACATCTGAGCTGCCTGCGGCCTCCTCACCTACAATGTGGACTGGTAGGATTTTTGCTTGGTTAATGTTTGTTTGGAGTCTTCTGGCGCTCGCTATCCAACCTGCGACTGGCCTCCTCCAGTACCCAGCTGCTGAGCTGCTTCGACTGCGTCTTCTCCAGTCTGTGCCTCTGCTGCCGGTGCTATATTTCGACCCAGACGTCATACTTCTCCCTCGTCGGAGATACATCCATCGTGGGTCCCGCCAGAGATTCCGAACGGACGCCTCGAAAGGAATTAACTCTTTTTGGTCTTATTTTCGGCACCCTCCACATAACACAGATAGGAACGCTGACCATAGCGTGTTGGCCAGCTTAGCTCTGTCGACTAACACCACTGTCAAATCACGGCAGCAACATTGTCAGCTTTGGTCTATTGAACATCCGCTCACTTACGAGCAAGGGACATCTCATTTAGAATCTCCTCATTGACCGTAAGTTTGACTTTCTCTGTTTAACTGAGACTTGGCAGCAACCTCAAGACTTTTCACAACTTAATGAATGCACCCCCCGGGGTTGGTTTACACTTGTCAACCCTGTGCATCTGGCCATGGAGGAGGTGTTGCGATAATTTATCGCGAGAAGTGGAAAGTCCTGCCGTTGCCTGCTCCTGCTGTTAGCTCTTTTGAATCGACTGTGTGTCAACTGTCTGGGCCAGTTCCAACCATCATTGCAACTGTCTACCGTCCTCCTAAGTCTAACAACAATTTTTTGAACGATCTTGCTACCTTCCTTACCAATCTATCTGTAATTACTCCAAATATAATTCTGCTGGGGGATTTTAATGTACAGTACATCTGGACAATATCAATATCCCTCTCACTAGAGACTTTTTATCTTGCCTGGAGAGTTTTGGATACCAGCAGCACACTCATGTTTCTACTCATTGTAAAGGACATATCTTGGACTTGATCTGCTGCTCTGCTGTTGTTCCTTATGATCTTACAGCAGATGAACTCACTATAACAAGCACTGGAACTCATTACCTGCGGATCTCCGAAATATCAAATCATATTCATCTTTCAAATGGCTTTTTCTTCTTCCTCCTAATAATAGTGGTTTTGTTTGGTTTTAATTTTTAGATTTTCTGATGTTTTAAGTTGTTTATAATTGTGTTTTTTATTTATTTATTTATTTATTGTTTGTTCGGTGTCCTTATATTCTCTGAAAGGCACTTTGTATAAATAAAATGTATTATAGTAAATTCGTCATTAAATACAGACTTAAGTCTTAAGACTGCTGTAGTTAAACCCCTACTCAAGAAAAATAATCTTGTCACCTCTGCTTTTGTAAATTTTAGACCCATCTCTAGCCTGCCCTTCTTAAGTAAAATTCAAGAGAAGGCAGTCATTATGCAGTTAAATGACCTCCTCAATAAACCTGCTATTCTTGATAAATTTCAGTCAGGTTTTAGAACAAATCACAGCACATAAACTGCACTCGTTAAAGTAGTAAATGACTTTGGGTAAATGCAGACAGAGGCCATTTACTGTATCTGTTCTCACCCTCTTAGATCTGAGTGCGCATTTGATACCACTGATCACAACATTCTTAGAAATCACCTTAGTCAATACGTTTGAATCCTACCTGGCAGGTAGAAAATTCTTTGTTAGTTGTGGTAATTATAACTCAAAGACACATGATTTTCGATATGGTGTTCCTGATCCACTGCTCTTTTCGATCTACATGCTTCCGTTAGGTCAGATTATCTCAGGGCATAACGTGAGCTACCACAGCTATTTTGATGACACACAGCTGTACTTATCAATAGCACCTGATGACCCAGACTCTTTTATTTCACTAACACAATGTCTTACTTCTGTTTCTAATTGGATGAATAGTAATTTTCTTAAGCTAAATAAGGAAAAAACAGAAATTTCAGTGATTGGCAATAATGGATATAATAAGGGTAGTAGAAATAAACTTGATGTATTAGGTTTAAAAGTTGGAGGTAAAGAATTTAGGGGTAACTATTGACTCTGACCTGAATTTTAAATCACATATTAATCAGATCACTAGGACAGCATTTTTTCACTTAAGAAATATAGCAAAAATTATACCTCTTATATCATTGAAAGATGCTGAGAAATTAGTTTTTGTTTTCAGTCGATTAGATTATTGTAACGCACTCCTCTCAGGACTACCCAAATAAGACAACAATCGATTGCGATGAGTGCAGAATGCAGCTGCTAGAATCCTAACTAGGAAAAGAAAATCCAAGCACATTTCTCCAGTTTTGATGTCACTGGTTACCTGTGTCTTTCAGAATTGACTTTAAAATACTGCTTATCTATAATAATAAAAGGCAAAGCCCTCACTGACTGACTGACTCACTGACTGACTCACTGACTCACTGACTGACTGACTCACTCATCACTAATTCTCCAACTTCCCATGTAGGTAGAAAGCTGAAATTTGGCATGCTTATTCCTTACAGCTTACTTACACAAGTTGGGCAGGTTTCATTTCGAAATTATAGGCATAATGGTCATAACTAGAACCTATTTTTCTCCATTTACTGTAATGGAGTTCAGCTGGAAAGCCATGAGGGGCGGAGTTTCGTCTGACATCATTACGCCTCTCACATAATCACGCATTATGTAGAAAACCAGGAAGAGCTACATAAGCGCGCTGAAGAAAACATGCATTATATAATTAAGAAGGCAGTGAAACAATTAGAAGCGAGCGACTGACATATAAAACCATATTCAGCGGCTCCGTGAACTGGCGAGTCGCAGACAAAAGCAACAGTTCTAGAGAGTGCTGAACAAAAACCGAATTACACTGCTACGCTCAAACAGACAACCCACACGCCGTGGTGCAATAGTAGAGCCTTTGCCTGTAGCGCAAACGTCCGAGGTTCGATTCCCGAGAGGGGATGCACTAAGTATGTACGCGCACTTCTCGATTAATTTTAGCCTCGCATCCCCTTAGTTTGAGACGTATGAAAACACATGCGGTTAACGCAAAAAGACAGATAACCTATTGAAGCTTCATGAATAATGGATACTTTATTCGCAATCAATGATTGTTTTGGTAAAGCCATACTCAGTGTATTCATTAGATGAACGGTAAAAAAGTAAGAGCGAGGGGAAGGTAACTTACTGAGGCACACAAGCAAAACCACAATAGCACTGGGCTCGATGTACTGTAGTGCACGTCAACTCAACTCGATCTGACTTGCGCGATCACATTCAAAAAAATATTTCTTTTCAAGTTCTATTTAGTCCATATGTGTCAAACTCAAGGCCCACGGGCCACATCCGGCCCGCGAGATCATTTTATATACTGTATTATTGTTATTAATGGCCCGGGGATATGAAGCGCTGGTAACACAATAAACTACAGATCCCATAATCCAGCGCTTCAGCTGCCTTGCCGAACACTTACCACGTTAATCAAGCCTAGCTTATGATGCTACAAGTTATTGCCAAGCTAGCCCACACGATGCCAAAGAGAAAAGGTGATTCTGAACATAGAGCCTTTAAAAACCGATGGGAGGCTGAGTATATCTTTACTGACATTGCCGGTAAACCCGTGTGTCTCATTTGTGGAACGTGTGTACAAAAACTGGGGTCTCCTGCCCAGCAAAGTCGAGCTGCCGGCGTGCATAGCTGTGCCGGCCTTTGAGACGCTGACTGCGCTTCTGCCTTAAATTAAAGTGAGCACTTTTAATTCTTTTCCTCCTCCCCCTGAGCTATAGCCTAGACAAGTGCAAACACGGGACCCCTTTTCTACACTGCGCAGAAACTAATATTAAGGCGATTCGCACTTTCTTTTGCACGTATACGATTATCAGGTCCTCAGCTCGGATTATGAAGACACGTACACATGTCAGGGCCGTCCCACCAGTCTACACAAGACCCACCGCGACTGTCCCCAAAAGGCAATCATAAGGTCAGCGAACACATCTCTCTATACTATATAAAAGAAAAAGGCAACTTTCCTTTCTTTACACCTTTTTTCCTTTTATCCCAAACCAAAGCCTTTCTCTCTTAACACTGCAGAGGACACAAAACTAATTTTCTTTAAATGCCAGTAAGGCACATTACCAGAGGCACAAATTTGAACGTTCACATAGAAAATGTAATTTCTATACCACAGCCGTCATGTAGCACCTTTCAAAATGGATCTACTACCGAGAGATGATCCGTATCCATTTTAGCTGCTGTTAGTACTACTTACCTGTTGTGTTACACCGTCTTTTAAAATGTAGTTTACCCACAACCACTCCAGTAGTGCTCAATGTACCTGTACTTCTTAAAACGTTAATGTTTTACTGTTTAATAACTTATAGACTATATTTTATTATTTTTCCCTTGCACTCAGTGACCAAAGCTATACACACATATAGACACATACATACATATACATATATATATACCTGTGTGTATGTTTGTATGTATGTGTATATATATATATTGTGAAGGCTGGCCCCGGCACAGACAGACGGACAGCATACTTTGCTCCACACACTTTTATTTACACTATTTACAACAATATAATCGTCACGTGCACTCCACGAACCCCAGTGCCTCTTGCACCGAATCCCCAAAGTCCAGGGCCCACAGTCTCTGTGCCTTTGTCCTGGCCGCCTCCTGTCCTCTCTCCAGCTCTGTCCACTTCCACCCGACATCCACCACCGACTGGAGGGAGGCCCCTTAAATAAGGCTCCCGGATGAGCCCCAGGTGTTTCCGGCACCTGTTCCTTGGCCACGCCCCAGCGTGGCGGAAGTGCTGGCTGCCTTCCTGGCAGCTCTCCGGGCGCCACATAAAGTCTTCCCCCGCACTTCCTGGTGTGGCGGAAGTGCGGCTCCGGGATAATTAGGCACAGGGGCGCCGCCTGGCGGTGGCCACGGGGCCCTACAGGGCTGGGCTTCCATGCCCTGTACCCGAGGCCCCTGCGTAACCAGGGACGGACGCCCCCACTCTGTCTGGAGGAGGCACTCGCCCTCCTCTTGTCCTCCAAGGCGTCCCGGCCGGGCTCCAGCCCCAGCCGCGGACCGCGCGGGATAAACCGGCATCGGAGCGCCGCCTGGCGGTGACCACGGGCCCCTACAGGGAAGGGCTTCCATGCCCTCAACCCGTGGCCCCCAACAGAACCAGGACGGACGCCCCCTCGCGGTGTGGAGGAGGCACAAGCCCTCCTCTCGTCCTCCAAGGCGTCCCGGCCGGGCTCCAGCTCCGGCCGGCGACTGCATGGGATCAACGGCATCGGCGCCGCCTGGCGGCAACCACGGGCCCCTACAGGGTAGGGCTTCCATGCCCTCGACCCGTGGCTCCCAATAGAACCAGGACGGACGCCCCCTCGCGGTCTGGAGGAGGCACAAGCCCTCCTCATGTCCTCCTGGGCGTCCCGGGCTCCAGCCCCGGCCGGGGGCCACAATATATATATATATACACACACACACCTATCTATATAATATATATATATATATATAATTTAAATACACACACACACACACATATATATATAATTTGTGTGTGTGTATGTATGTGTGTGTATATATGATGTAGATAGATATGTATATATAGATATGAAGATATGTATGTGTATATATATGTATATATATGTATATGTATGTAGACTCAAACCCATTATGACAGCAGCAATCCAAGCTGTGAGAAAACAGTAAAAAGCAGGCGTGTCAGACGTCGTGGTACATTTTCTGATGCAGCTAGACGAAAACAACTTGTGGCGCTGCCGCCAAATACACAAAACAATTACTTTCACAATCATGTTACATTATTTTTAAAATGTTTCCTTTTCTGTTGATAGATAGATAGATAGATAGATAGATAGATAGATAGATAGATAGATAGATAGATAGATAGATAGATAGATAGATAGATAGATACTTTATTAATCCCAAGGGGAAATTCACATAATCCAGCAGCAGTATACTGATACAAAGAAACAATATTAAATTAAATAGTAATAAAATGAAAAGAATTAAAATAAAATTAATGTTGCATTTACTCCCGGGTGGAATTGAAGAGTCGCATAGTGTGGGGAGGGAACGATCTCCTCAGTCTGTCAGTGGAGCAGGACGGTGACATTTTTTAGGAAAGATAGACAGAACAGAAAAGGAGGTGGGGTTGCTGTTCATGCCAAACAGAATTTAAATGTAAGACCTCTTCAGTTGGATGATGAGCCCCATCTTAGTGAGAACATCTGGCTTCGATTGGAAAATATTAGGGAAAGAGGTCTTATATTAGGAGTGTGTTATAGACCACCCAATTCAGACAGTAATTTCAACACACATCTTTTTAGTAATATCAAAAAGTCAAGTTTACAGGAAGATATTATAGTACTTAATTATCCAAATATTAACTGGGATAACCTTGCAGATGAAGGAGCACAAGAGCAGGAGTTTTTAGAAGCACCAACAACAACATTTATTTATATAGCACATTTTCATACAAATAATGTAGCTCAAACTGCTTTACATGACGAAGAAAAGAGAAATAAAAGACAAAGTAAGAATTAAAATAAGACAAAAATAAAATCTGCAAGGGGTCCGAGGCCACGAGACGCCCAGTCCCCTCTAGACATTCTACCTAACATAAATGAAACAGTCCTCTTTGTATTTAGGGTTCTCATGGAAGGACTTGATGATGATGGTCATGTAGACTTCTGACTTTTAATCCATCAATGTAGGAACATCACGGTGCTTTGATTAGGTGGTGGCGGTGTGGCAGTGCAGGTCGCCACCACAGAAAACCGGGAAAAGAAACAGAAGAGAGAGTAGGGGTTAGTACGGATTTTAGAGCCACCATGAATGGTTATTAATTAATTGAATATACAGAGTATCAGGATTAAATGAAGGTGAAGTTATCAGAAAGCCATGTTAAAGTAATGTGTTTTCAGCAGTCTTTTAAAGTGCTCTACTGTATCAGCCTGGCGAATTCCTATTGGCAGGCTATTCCAGATTTTAGGTGCATAACAGCAGAAGGCCGCCTCACCACTTCTTTTAAGGTTAGCTCTTGGATTTCTAATCAGACACTCATTTGAGGATCTGAGGTTATAATTTGGTATATATGGTGTCAGACACTCTGATATATAAGATGGGGTGAGATTATTTAAGGCTTTATAAACCATAAGCAGAATTTTAAAGTCAATCCTGAATGACACAGGTAACCAGTGTAGTGACCTCAAAACTGGATGTTGACTAATGTTGATAGTCACCCAGTTTTTGTTCTTTGTTGTAAGATTTGCAAAGCAACATTCATCCATTTTCTTAATCTACTTATCAAGTGCATATCACAGGGTAGCTGGAGCATATCCCATCAAGCACTGGACACGAAGCAGGAACAATCCCTGGGCAGGACGCCACTCCATTGCTGGGTAAACACACACACACACCAGCCAATTTAGCATTGCCAATTATCCACTGTACTTTTCAATATATTTCATCCATCCATCCATCCATTATCCAACCCACTATATCTTAACACAGGGTAACGGGGAAGCCAATCCCCGCCAACACAGGACGCAAGGCAGGAACCAATCCTGGGCAGGACGCCGACTCACCGCAGGACACACACACCCACACACCAAGCACACAATAGGGACAATTTAGGATCGCCAATACACCTCATCTGCATGTCTTTGGACTGTGGGAGGAAACCCACGCAGACACGGGAGAACATGCAAACTCCACGCAGGGAGGGCCCGAAGTGAACCCGGGCCATATATTTCAGTAAAGGGTAAACATTGAAATAAAAAATCGAAAAGTAATTGTTAAATATTCAGCAAAATGGACTAAAATGAAACAGAGAACCGTAAATTAAACATTTGGAGTCCTGGTTAGGTCCACGTCCAGTGAGTGAATAATTTATTTGCAATGGCATCAGAAAAAGTATTAAGGGGTCTGAGAGGGGCACACTCCTCAAGAGGCCTCAGAGTGCCAGATGGGCTGCGAATACCTGGAGAAGCCAGAATTAAAATCAGCTGCATGAGTGAGTCGTGGGGTTGAAAGATGCAGCAGGCAAAATCTGACACATAAAGGCAAACACAAAACGTCAGGGAGATTCTGGAGCAACGCAGGGTCACACACTAAACAGTTTCACTTCAGTCAGACCAGGGTGTACATCCTCTGTGTGCGTCTGCAGTTGTCTGTGCCCGAGTACAAACGGGCCTTTAATGAACACCTCAGATGCACTTCTCGGCTGCTAATGTCCATCGCTCATGGTTTGTGGCCTGGTCCCCTGATTCCCAGGTCTTGAGTTGGCTCACAGAACGGGGAATAATATTGTATACAGGTGGATCTGACCCCCAGTTAGTGAAATTACGTGGATCCAGGTGGTGGGTGCAAGCAGACAAAGTTGCAAAGCAGCTGGGAGTGTGTGCCAGTACACATCATCTGAACGGCATAGCAGAAGCAGCTTTGACACTTTAATGGTCCTTTGGAGGGTCACTCTCCAGCAACCGACTTTTGATCTTCAGCTACAATGCAAGCCATAGGCAAGACAAATAATTACACATGCTGTGATGACCAAGTATCAGGAAAGTAAGCCTTTATTGTGCACTCCATTTGTGTACACGTGGCATAATCAGTCTGAATATCACCGTCCATAGAACAGCTTGAGGAGCCGTCCAAAAACAGCTCTGAGTCAGCACTCACCAACGCCGTGTCTCGGAGGTCTGCACAAGGATCAGCAATGAGATTCATGAGATTTTTCATCCACTTCTCCATCAGTAGCAAACACAGTACACTGAGCACACCGCTCTTCTCTCTCTTTCCCTCTCTCTGCCTCCACTCCTCCTGCAAAGCTTCTTCCAGATCCTCCCGACTCTGGTTCCTTGAGTAGTGTTGTCTGGATTCTTTTATAGGGCACCCAAGTGGGGTTCAAGTTCTGGCACACAGGGCTACACAGTACCTGCAGCACCCCCTGGCAGCATCCACAGAACCCAACAGGGCTGTACCAAGCTCCATCTCTCAAGAAACCCTGTGTGAGTCCGAGGAACCGCTGCAACCCGGGGTGCGGGCTGCCATCTATTACTATAGGAGAGGTAATACTCTGAATATGTTCTCTTCCGGGACCTTCCTGTATAGAGGCACCCTGGCTGGGTAGGAGCCCTGGCCGCCTGCCACAATGGCAAAAAAAATGTCCAGTAAAACCAGACAAAGACAATCAGCACAATGTCCGACTAACAGAGAGCAAAGTATAGAATTCAGTTTGAAATTTCATGTTAGGCTTAAACGGCTTCATACTCCATTTAAACCCACAACTATATATATATATATAGTCATGCATGTGTGCCCAAAGGCCTTTTTCTGGGATCATCAAAGGTAAGCAATATCCCACCGGCTCAAGAGAGTGTGGCTAACTCTGCACTTTCCAGTCCAAGACCATAAAAGCCTGGTGGTCCAACAGGCTGTCATTTCATTTGGATCTGAGTTAGGAAAGAGTACAGAGTGCCAGTGCACAGACCCTTTAATAGCAGAGCTGAGGACACTATTCCTTTTGTTTTTGTTTGGAAGTGGAGCCATCATTTGGTTGTTTTATTTATTTAAATGTCAGAAATTAACAGGGAAACCCATTTGGCACCACAAGATATCTTAGGACTTTGTTGTCTATCTTTCCCCTGACCACTCTAAATACATATATATATGTGTGTGTGTTTATTCTACTGGAATGTATGAGCCTCTCATGAGCATAGAGTAGTCCAGCACACTCCATGCAGGATCATCTCACAGGTGTCAGAGGGGCTCTGGGCAGCACTGGGCGCAGGATGGAGTGTCAGACCACCACTGGGCGCGACCTCAATATGCTGCTCGTTGTTATGTGTACATGGACAAAAATTCAGCAGATACAGTGAGAAGAAGCAAACTGCAGACATCCAGCAGCTGGACCAGAGTTCAAATCTAAGTGTCTGGAGCTGTGAGGAGAGACCACTGCAGCCCTGAGCAGCTCCTGACAAACAAATATTATGAAGTAATCTGTGATTTGATGAACTCATTAGTGAGTAAGAACTGAAATGAACAAACAAACATCCTGAGAGAATTTGTGAAGCACACACAGCAGAGAGACGCATCATGTGAATTACGTCAGCAGAGAGAATATGGCAGTCACAGGGCCTCAGTGTATAAACATCTCAGTGTGCAGGCAGGACGGCTCAGTCGGGACAGACATGGAGTGGAATGGACTGAAACTTGGATGTTGCTTTCCTCACAGTAATAAATCTTGTGGTAAACTGATTTATGGAACTGAAGTTTATGGACCTTGTTAAACTTTCTCGTGTCATTTGCTTTTCTCGACAGTCTTTGGAAATCTTCTTGTCATCATTTCTATTTCTCATTTTGTTCAGCTGCACACGCCGACTAATCTTCTAATCCTCTCACTCGCAGCGGCCGATCTCTTAGTGGGTTTCTTTGTGATGCCCATCAGTTTGATTGTCCTGATTGAAACTTGCTGGTACTTTGGATCTCTTTATTGTTATTTGTTTTCTGCACTAACCAATTACTTTAGTATAGTTGTTGTATATAATGTGGTTTTAATATCCATTGATCGCTACATTGCTGTCTGCCATCCTTTCTTTTACAGCTCAATAATAATTTTGACTGTTGCAGGGATCAGCATTGCTGTAGTGTGGCTGTTTGGACTTTTAATTACAGTCATATTTTCACATTTTAATTATTTTGAAGTAGAGTTATGTGAAGGAGCTTGTGCAGTATACACGTCTTATGAAATGGTCATTTTTATTTTACTCATAACTTTTTTTATCCCTTATTCACTGATGATCGTTTTTTATATCAGAATATTTGTAGTTGCAAGAAGCCATTCAAGAGCCATCAATTGTATGATAGAAAAGAGACAAACTGAGGAGGTGAGTGACAGAAAAATATCAAAACCGTCTGAAAGAAAAGCTGCAAAAACATTAGGAGTAGTCGTGGGGGCTTTTATTATCTGCTGGTTGCCTGTTAATATTTTCAGTCTGACAACTGATTTTAGTAAAAATATCACACGTATCCTGCACAATGTCTTTGTGTTGCTAAGTGAATTGAGCTTTGGAATTAATCCAATTCTTTACGCTTTTCTTTATTCCTGGTTCCAAAAGGCACTTAAAATAATCCTGACATTTAAAATATTTAGCCCAGCTTCTTCACTGGTCAATTTACTGTAAATGTTAAAACCTCAAATAAAAATCGTAAAAGTAATTTTCTCACACACACACAAAACAAGGACAATTTAGGATCGCCAATGCACCTAACCTGCTTGTCTTTGGACTGTGGTGGGAAACCGGAGCTCCTGGAGGAAACCCATGCAGACTCGGGGAGAACATGCAAACTCCACGCAGGGAAGACTCAGGAAGCGAACCCAGGTCTACTAACTGCAAGGCCGCAGTGCTACCCACTGCACCACCATGCCAACCTGGGTAAAGTTTAAATACTGCTTAGTTCACCACAATTATTTTCATAAAACTTCTCATAATTACAATCTTAAATCAAAAGCACCGTAAACATAGGAGACTCCTGTTAGTTTATTTAAATTAAAATTTAAGTTTTTGCTGATGTTATTTTTTTATGCGGAAAATGATTATTGTATTTTGCATTACTTTGGGTTCATTCTGTGTTTATAAACTGTTAATTCATTTCTTGAATTTCATCCAAAATATTGAAATGGAAAGATCTTTCAATATCTGCAGTTACAGTTTCTGCACAGCAGAGCTCAGGCGACGGCCAAAATTCTGTTCAGCTTTGGTCAGGCAGGTGGCTATTTGTTTAAGAATGAAATCCAAAAAGATATTCAGTCCTTTATTAGTTTAGTTTTGTACCAAAGTAACCTTTTCATTATTAATTGTAAAGCTGCTGTTTCCTATTCCTGCACTTTAATCTGCACTCCTCCTCAATAAGGCAGCAGATGACAGACGAGTGCAGACGGAGCAGTCGGCCTTCACTCCTCACACTGCTGGCTCACTAAATGACACTCAGGTGACTGTGAGGAACTGAAATGGACGACTGAGAAGGTCAAATGAGGTTTGATGTCCACAATTAAACGTAGGATTTGCTGCTTTAGACTGACATTTGTGAATATTTGTGAAGTCTCATTAGCCGCAGCTGCTCACCTCATAGAGAACACAATTAATACTTCAGAGAACAGCATTGTGCTCAATTCTGTAAAAGCAGAGAAACTTAAACCTTTAATAAAGGAATCATGTTTAGATCTGAAGAACTCTGTGCCTGTCACTACTGTTTAAGGATATTTTTTATAATTTTTAAAAGTTTTTACTTGTTTTTCAAACTGCCTTTGAATGATTTTGAATCATTTTTATAATCTTCACTGCTATTTCATCTTGTCGTGGTTTTGTTCAAATTTAACCCAAAACTGTTCATGGAGACATTTGTTTTATTTCATTATTGTGGTTCAAGTTGTCTTTTTTGCAGTATCTTAAGAGAATTCCTTGTCAAAAATACATTTTTGTGGATTGTAAAATGGGTCAACGTAAAATTCACTGTTATCACATTGTCATTATAAGTATATTATTAAAAATAATAGTGGCTTACGTGTCTGACGTGTGCTTTGCAAACGCTAGAGGCTCTTGAGAGTTTTTGGTCTGTTCTGTGGTGTGAGATTTAAATAAAAAAACTACATTTTGCTCTTAAAAACTTTGGTTTTGTTGCGCTAAGGAACTGTGTGGGAATTTTGAAAGCTTTTTCCCTTTAGAAGGGTTTTTTGCTCTTTTTTTTGCCTGCACAAGAGCAAAAGTAGTAGGGTGTGTGGAGGTGCACTTGGAAAAGTTCCATGTACTTGTACCTGTTCTTGTTATCTGTATTTGAATTAGCATCGAGGAGGCAGGGTAGAAAGCAGCAGTAACTGATATTAGCATTTGTAGCAAATAACTGTGTCGTCATAACAGCGATTCCTTATTTTAAAGGAAAAGGAAATAAGGCTGCGGCTGACTTCAAAGCAGTAAAAGGAGAAGGATCAGTGGTGCAAATGTAGCGGCCACCATTAAGATGCCAATCAGGCACAAATATCAGGGGCTGTAGGAGCAAATATGGTAGTAAAGTTTTATTTATTTGTTTATTTTTATTAAACTGTCCTTACTGGTCCAGAGGTAGAACAGTTAAGTGGATGACAGCGTAAGGGTTCATTAATACAAACAGTGCGAGTGAAGAGCTTATAAGTAAGAGGAGCCCAAAATTAGGAGAAAAGACAGATAAAAGTAAAGTTAACCTCATAGAAAGGCAAATAGCAGGCAGCTGAGAGGGAGAACAGGACAGGAGCATAAGGGGACAGAAGGTGTAAAATATCTGTAGCAGATCTTAGTGTTAGCATTTAAGTTAAGGAGCAGCCAAAAGAAGAAGAAATTTAATTTTAAGGAAAAAAAAAGCTCAGGGTCGCTGAACTGGAGGAGGAGTTGGCTGTCCTGATTTGTAATAGAGAATTGGCGGCCTTGGCCCAGGTGTCCTTTAGAGAGATAGTGTGCACCCCTAAGGTGGCGCGGGAGGAGATTCCAGACCAGACAGGTAGGAATAGGTGGGTCACGGTCACAAGGTGTAAGGTAAAGGGTGCACACTCTCCGGGGGCATCAGCCCCAGAATTAGAAGTGTCTAACCGTTATCATGTCCTAGCGGAGCTGGACGGTGACTCTGATAATTCTGAGGTGGTAAGCAGGGTTGAGGAGCCCCAACGGGCCAGTTCCCAAAAAGTCAATGTCAATTTATTTATATAGCACACTTAAAACAACATAGTAATGCTGCGACCAAAGTGCTTTACAATAATAGAATAAAAGTAAAAAAACAAAAACAATAAACAATAAAACATAAAACAAAAACAAATAATAAAATAAAACAAATAAAAACAAATAAAACACAAAAACAATAAACAATAAAACATAAATAGTAATAAAATATATGAACATAAAATAAGATAGATAATAAATGGAAATAATGTTATATGATCACAAAGAGAAAACCATCAGTATTACTGAAGGTCACTGAATGCAAGTGAAAAGAAGTGAGTTTTTAATCTTGTTTTGAACCCCCACCCCTGATGATATGTATTGGTCGGACAGTCTCTTGGAGAACCGTACAGTACCTGACATTTATGTCCCTGCTGAGGATGTTCTGGGGAACCTAGCGGGTGCTGAGGAGATAGCCATGCAAGCCATGCGGCAAGAAGAGGCCATGGATGAACTGGTAGACGCTCTGGCCGCTTAAGAGATATCACCCAAGGATGCTGATTATGAGGGCATGGACCTTGAACAAACTGACGGGCCCCTGAGTGAAACACATCGAAAGACTATGAAACTGATCAAGAGTTTGATTGAGCCTGACTCTGTTTATCGGGTTGGCTGCTTTCAAGAGGTTCTGACCGTTTTCCACAAACCGTGGCTCAGGAGCCTGGTCATAAAGACTCTGGGTTGCTTCAAAATCTTTCCGCCTTTTCACAAGATTCATTCATTTGTTCAAAATGCTGTTGACGATCTGGAAAATGAACATTCTATTAATGAAGCTATTGTACATATTGTTTCATAACATGGACTATTCCTCTTACTCGAAAATACGTGAAGTAGCCGATGCTTTCTCTAAATGCCATTTTTCTGTACCTGACATGATCGATACACCTTTGGGGTTTTACGGGGAATACGACATAGACAAATCAGATGAAGTGTCTGAACTAAATGTGCCTGTGCTATAACATGTTTTTGTCTGTTTTTAATACTGCTGTTTTGAATTTTGAAAATTAACAATAAAGTACCATTTGATTTTTAAACCATTGACATTTTTCTTTCACCGTCGATGATGGAGGGTTACATGAAAAAAGTTCATTATAACCTGACAAATCCTGGCAGCTTTGGGGGAAAATACTCTTTTAAAAGAGCTCTTGCAGTTTTGGTTTAGAAAAGTAATGATCGTCAGGTGTCGGATTGCTTATCCAGTCAATATGCTTATACAATTCACAAACCCGCTAGAAGGCATTCTAGGAGAAATAAGGTTTATGTATCTGATATAGATTCAATGGCAGATGGATTTAGCGGACATGACAAAAGTGTCCGAGAATAACCAGGGTTATAAATATTTGTTAACCTGTATCAATGTACTTTCTAAGTATGTGTGGGTACGGCCCTGAAGAACAAAACGGGTAAGGAAGTGACAAGAGCCTTCCAAGACATTCTGAGCAATGGTAGAACTCCAAAGAAGCTCCAGACCGATAAGGGGAAAGAGTTTTTCAACCGAGATTTTCAAAAGCTGTTAAAGAAGATTGGAATAAAACATTTCACCACAGGAAATGAATTAAAGGCCTCCGTGGTGGAGAGATTTAGCCGCACACTAAAATCTAAAATGTGGAAATATTTCAGCGCATATAATACGAGAACCTACATCGATAAATTGCAGGATGTAGTATACTCTTACAACAAAAGTTATCGAGCATAAAAATGGCTCCTTCCGAGGTAAACACTTTAAATTCCTGGAAAGTTTTTACAAACTTATATGGTGTAGCCAACCCCCAGGTCCGCCGTTGTTTTAGTTCAAAGTAGGAGATACAGTTAGAGTGTCTAAAACCAGACATCCTTTTGAGAAAGGTTAAGAGTAACATTTTCAGATGAAATCTTTACCGTATCTGAGCTTGTACCTAGGGCACTGACGGTGTACAAACTGAAAGACTACGATGGTGAAGAGATTGTAGGATCCTTTTACGACCCTGAGTCGAAACCACAGACATTTACAGGATCGAAAAAATACTGGCTAGGAAAGTTAAGAATAAAAAACGACCTATTTTAGTCAAATGGCTCAGCTGGCCGGAAAAAATTACCAGCTGGATACTGGAGAGCCAAGCCCAAGATGTTGAATAAAATGCAGAATGCTGTTAATCGACTCATCATTCTCTAGCAGTATACGATGGAGCGCAAAAGTTATTTGTGACTCTACCGAGCAATTCTTCCTCAGACATTTTCCCTAACTACACAATTTCCAATTTCACAATGAAGCTTGCTAAACCCATAGAATTAGAAGGTTCTTGGGAAGTCGGTCTAGCAGAAATACAGTACCCACATACGTGGAATACTATAGACAAAACGGATAACGAATTCTACATTTCAGTTCTGGGGATAAAAAAATATTACTACATTCCATGCGGGTATCACGAAGGTATTCACGACCTACTGTCTTTTATGAATTCAACAACCTCAAGCCTACCTACTTTGACAGATGTTGCAGCTGGAATTGTCCCTTCTGAGAACCATGCGAAATTCAGTTATAATGTAGTGGAAAGAAGAGTCTATGTGGTACCGGGCAAAAAGGATGAAACTATACACTTAAAAGGACAGCTGGGTTGAATATTAGGAGCGCATCCTGCTCAGACTCAGTTAACTTACAAGGCTCCTTTCCCTGCTGACATCAGGGCTGGCTTTTACACATTGTACGTGTACGGGGACATGGTATCTCATCAGAAAGTCGGAGTCAGCTACGTACCCCTTTTGAGGTGCGTTCATATAGAGGAACAGCAACCTAACAAGTGGAGGATACAACAGATAGCACCCAAGAAAACATGCATCAAACAACTGGAGGAAGATCTGAAGATCCCACGACTCCACCTCAACCAGGCCAGGACCATCGCCATGGACTGTAAGGCATGGAAAACCATCATGAAAAGAGTCTGAAATCCTGTGGCACCCAAAGAAGCAGACTGGTTGTGTGCGGGGTCAAACTCCTCCTCCAGCTGCCAGCTAGGGATCAGAGACAGAGAGAGAAAGAGAAAACCATTGATGAATTAAAAAAAAAAAACTATTAAAAACTCACTTTTTCAATTTGGCATTTTCTTCTGTTTTATTTGTAATATTTATTGCAATTTTATATACTTCATGGATATGCTATCATTATTAATCCCCACTTTTCTCTGTTACATTTTCCAGTTTGTCTGGTCAAAGTCCTGTTTAACAGCTTTAAATGATGGACTGAAAGTGAATGATCCAAAGGAATTTTTTTGTTTTTTCCGTTTTCCCTGGCCATCTGACTATAGGGTCAGATTTATCTTAATTGACCTAAAAAGCTTATCTTCAAATTAAGATTCTACTTCTTGTATAGCTTTGTTGTATAAGTGCATATTGATTCTTTATTGTTTTTTATATATATATATTTATTTAGTTAAATATAACTTCCCATTTTTGACTTGCTATATTGTTTTTCTCTTGTAACTCTTCTTTGTGTAAAGCACTTTCAGCTACATTCCTAGTATGAAAATGTGGTATTGAAATAAAAATGTTGTTTTTGTTATACAGAAAATGTTGTCTAAATTGAAAAGCATAGTAGTTAGCACTAACTCGGGCAACGGTCCATATGGGCAGCTACTGCTCCAGGTCCTTCCAAGGTCCAGAGGCTAGGTCATATTCTCCTCCCTTGTGAGTAGTATGGTCTTCATGGCTTGGATGCTAAATACTTGCACGACTTAGTGACCCTACAGCTGGCACTTACCTCCTACCTGGACGTTTAGCTCAGCCCACTTCCTTTTTAGCAAACCGTGTAGCCCCTGAATTTGCTGCATGTGTCACGGCAGGTGGTGTTCTCCTGCTTCGGTGCTACCCTTGCTTCTGGCCTGTCACTTCATCATCCCATCATGATCAGGGCTGTGTGTCACAGTGCCTCTTCTGCAGGCGTTGTGTGTTGTTGTGCTGTGTGTGCCCTTCACTGTGTGTCGGTGTTGGCCCAAACAAACATTTTAAAGCAGTTCTCCTGCCAACAGATGGCTAGGAAGTCCCATCTGGGATGCCACTTGTGGAAACCTGGGGATGTACAGGTCCCAAAACACCAGACAAGGATAAACACAGAGGCACAAGTGCAGCACAACACTTGTTTATTTGGCTGTGGGACGCGTTTTGTCTCACTCCCCACAGTAACAAGCACAGTACACTGAGCACACTTCTCTCTCATTCCCTCTCTCTGCCACCACTCCTCCTGGCAAGCTTCGTCCACATCCTCCCGACTCTGGCTACTTAAGTAGTGTTGTCTGGATTCCTTTTATAGGGTGTGGTGAAAGTGGTGCCACACAGGGCTCCACAGTACCTGCTGCACCCCCTGGCAGCACCCACAGAACCCAACAGGGCTGCACCAAACTCCATCTCTCAAGGAACCCTGTGGGAGTCCGTGCTGCAACCCGGGTGGGCGCTTCCATGTATTGCTATAGGAGAGGTAATACTCGGAATATGGTCTCTTACCGGGACCTTCCTGTACAGAGGCACCCTAGCTGGGTAAGGTCCCTGACTGCCTGCCAGAATGGAAAAAAAAAATGCCCAGTAAAACCAGACAAAAACAATAAGCCAAATCTCCGACTCACAGAGAGCAAAGTATAGAATTTAGTTTGAAATTTCATGTTAGGCTCAAACAGCTTCATACTCCATTTAAACACACAACTATATACATGTATATATATATAGAGTCATGCATATGTGTGCCCAAAGGCATCTTTCTGGGCTCATCAAAGGTAAGCAATATTCCACCAGGCTGAGAGGTGTTGCTGTGGCTAATGGTGTTGTCTCTTTTCTCCCACTCAGGATTGAGTAGATGCCCAGAGAGTGTGGCTAACTCTGCACTTTCCAGTCCAAGACCACAAAAGCCAGGTGGTCCAACAGGTTGTCATCTCATTTGGATCTGGGTTAGGAAAGAGTGCCAGTGCACAGACACTTTAATAGCAGAACTGAGGACACTATTCCTTTTGGTTTTGTTTGGAAGTGGAGCCATCATTTGGTTGTTTTATTTATTTATATGTCAGAAATTAACAGGGAAACCCAGTTGGCACCGCAAGAACTCTTAGGACTTTGTTGTCTATCTTTCACCTGATCATTCTATATATATATATATATATATATATATATATATATATATATATATATATATATATATATATATATATATATATATATATATATATATATATATATATATGTGTGAGTGTGTGCGTGTGTGTGTGTGTGTGTTTATTCTGCTGGAATGTATGGGCCTCTCGTAAGAACAGGGTGGTCTAGCACACTCCATGCAGGTTCAGCTCACAGGTGTCAGAGGGGCTCTGGGCAGCACTAGGTGCAGGATGGAGTGTCAGACCACCACTGCGCACGACCTCAGCTCATTTTAACCCACTGATTTAATATGCTGCTCGTTGTTATGTGTACATGGACAAAAATTTAGCAAATACAGGGAGAAGAAGCAAACTGCAGACATCCAGCAGTTCAAATCCAAGTGTCTGGAGCTGTGAGGAGTGACCACTGCAGAACTGAGCAGCTCCTGACAAACAAATATAATGAAGACATCTGAGATTTGATGAACTCATTAGTGAGTAAGAGCTGAAATGAACAAACAAACATCCTGAGAGAATTTGTGAAGCAAACACAGCAGAGAGTTGCCTCATGTGAAATACGTCAGCAGAGAGAATATGGCAGTCGCAGGGCCTCAGTGTATAAACATCTCAGTGTGCAGGCAGGGTGGCTTTTCTCATGATGGCATCTCTCCAGTGACAGACATGGAGCTGGATGGAGTAAAACTTGGCCGTTGCTTTCCTCACAGTAATGCATCATGTCCCAAACTGATTTTTGAAACAGAAGTATACGGACCTTTGTATATTATCTCATGTCTTGTGCTTTTCTCGACAGTCTTTGGAAATCTTCTTGTCATCATTTCTATTTCTCATTTTGTTCAGCTGCACACGCCGACTAATCTTCTGATCCTCTCACTTGCAGTGGCCGATCTCTTAGTGGGTTTCTTTGTGATGCCCATCACTTTGATTGTCCTGACTGAAACTTGCTGGTACTTTGGATCTCTTTATTGTTATTTGTATTCTGCACTTACCAATTACTTTAGTGTAGTTGTTGTATATAATGTGGTTTTAATATCCTTTGATCGCTACATTGCTGTCTGCCATCCTTTCTTCTACAGCTCAAAAATAACTTTGACTGTTGCAGGGATCAGCATTGCTGTAGTGTGGCTGTTTGCACTTTTAATTACAGTCATATTTTTATGTTTTAGTTATTTTGAAGTAGAGGTATGTGAACAATATTGTGCTGTATATACTTATTATGAAATGGTCACATTTTGTTTATTCATTACTGTTATTATCCCTTATTCACTGATGATTGGTTTTTATATCAGAATATTTGTAGTTGCAAGAAGCCATTCAAGAGCCATCAACTGTATGATAGAAAAGAGGCAAACTGTGGAGTCGAGTGACAGTAAAATATCAAAACCGTCTGAAAGAAAAGCCGCAAAAACATTAGGAGTAGTCGTGGGGGCTTTCATTATCTGCTGGTTGCCTGTTAATATTTTCAGTCTGACAACTGATTTTAGTAAAAATATCATACGTATCCTGCACAATGTCTTTGTGTTGCTAAGTGAAGTGAGCTTTGGAATTAATCCAATTCTTTACGCTTTTCTTTATTCCTGGTTCCAAAAGGCACTTAAAATAATCCTGACATTTAAAATATTTAGCCCAGCATCTTCACTGGTCAATTTACTGTAAATGTTAAAACCTCAAATAAACATCGTAAAAGTAATTTTCTGTGTTTAGTTATTTTGATGTTTTTGTACATTATGCCTTTCCTCATTTTTCAAATTAGCCGATCATGTTTATTAACAATAACATCTGTTTATACTCAACATATTACTGTTGATGTTTGGTTTGTCATCATTGTACTGTACTTGGGTAAAGTGTATCCATCCATCCATCCATTATCCAACCCACTATATCCTAACTACAGGGTCACGGGGTCTGCTGGAGCCAATCCCAGCCATCACAGGGCACAAGGCAGGAAACAAACCCCAGGCAGGGCACACACACACACACACACAAACCAAGGACAATTTAGAACCTGCATGTCGGAGGAAACCAAAGCACCCGGAGGAAACCCACACAGACTCGGGGAGAACATGCAAACTCCACGCAGGGAGGACCTGGGAAACTGTTAAGTCATGTCTTCAGCCAACATATAGAAATGTAAAGATCTTTTAAAATCTGCATTTACAGTTTGTGCTCAGCAGAGCTCAGGCGACGGCCAAAATTCTGTTCAGCTTTGGTCAGGCAGGTGGCTATTTGTTTTAGAATCAAATCCAGAAAGATACTCGGTCCTTTATTAGTTTAATTTTGTACCAAAGTAACCTTTTCATTATTAATTGTAAAGCTGCTGCTTCATATTTCTGCACTTTAATCTGCACTCCTCCTCAATAAGGCAACAGATGACAGACGAGTGCAGACGGAGCAGTTGGCCTTCACTCCTCACACTGCTGGCTCACTAAATGACACTGAGGTGACTGTGAGGAACTGAAATGGACGACTGAGAAGGTCAAATGAGGTTTGATGTCCACAATTAAACGTAGGATTTGCTGCTTTAGACTGACATTTGTTAATATTTGTGAAGTCTCATTAGCCGCAGCCGCTCACCTCATAGAGAACACAATTAATACTTCAGAGAACAGCATTGTGCTCAATTCTAGAAAAACAGAGAGACTTAAACCTTCAATAAAGAAATTACATTTGAATCTGAAGAACTCTGTGCCTGTCACTACTGTTTAAGGATATTTTTTATAATTTTTTAAAAGTTTTTACTTGTTTTTGAAACTGCCTTTGAATGATTTTGAATCATTTTTATAATCCTCACTGCTATTTCATCTTGTCGTGTTTTTGTTCAAATTTAACCCAAAACTGTTCATGGAGACATTTGTTTTTATTGCATTAATGTTGTTCAAAGTTGTCTTTTTTGCAGTATCTTAAGAGAATTCCTTGTTAAAAATACATTTTTGTGGATTGTACAATGAGTCAATGTAAAATTCACTGTTATCACATTGTCGTTATAAGTATATTATTAAAAATAATAGTGGCTTACATGTCTGATGTGTGCTTTGCAAATGATAGAGGCTCTTGAGAGTTTTTGGTCTGTTCTGTGGTGTGAGATTTAAATAAAAAAATACATTTTGCTCTTAAAAACTTTGGTTTTTGTTGCTGCTAAGGAACTGTGTGGGAATTTCGAAAACTTTTTTCCCTTTAGAAGGGTTTTTTTATTCACCCGCGCAAGAGCAAAAATAGCTGAGTGTGTGGAGGTGCACTTGGAGAAGTTCCTTACACCTGTACCTGTTCTTGTTCTGTATTTGAATTAGCATCGAGAGTAGAAAGCAGCAGTAACTGATATCGGCATTTTTAGCAAATAACTGCATTGTAGTAACAGCGGCTCCTTAATTTAAAGGAAAAGGAAAAAAGGCTGCGGCTGACTTCAAAGCAGTAAAAGGAGAAGGATCAGTGGTGCAAATGTAAGCGGCCACCATTAAGATGCCAATCAGGCACAAATATCAGGGGCTGTAGGAGCAAATATGGTAGTAAAGTTTTATTTATTTGTTTATTTTTTATTAAACTGTCCTTACTGGTCCAGAGGTAGAACAGTTAAGTGGATGACAGCGTAAGGGTTCATTAATACAAACAGTGCGAGTGAAGAGCTTATAAGTAAGAGGAGCGCAAAGTTAGGAGAAGAGACAGAAAAAAGTAAAGTTAACCTCATAGAAAGGCAAATAGCAGGCAGCTGAGAGGGAGAACAGGACAGGAAGGGGAAAAGGTGTAAAATATCTGTAGCAGATCTTAGTGTTAACATGACAGTTAAGGAGCAGCTGAAAGAAGAAGAAATTTAATTTTAAGAAAAAAAAATGTTAAGGCAGTTTACTAATCCCAAATCAAATTTTAATAATGAGGCCAGTGCAAGGCAAGTCCTGTTGGATGTTGGACTTTTTAGATGTTGGTTTGGAAGAGCCAGTTGTCTATGAGGCCTACATCTGCAGGAGATGCCAGCTGACCCAGCACCTCGAGCTCGGGGTCACTGAACTTGAGGAGGAGTTGGCTGACCTGCGTTGTAATAGAGAATTGGCGGACTTGGCCCAGGTGTCCTTTTGAGAGATAGTGTGCACCCCTAAGGTGACGCGGGAGGAGATTCCAGACCAGACAGGTAGGAATAGGTGGGTCACGGTCACAAGGTTTAAGGTAAAGGGTGCACACTGTCTGGGGGCATCAACCCCAGAATTAGAAGTGTCTAACCGTTATCATGTCCTTGCAGAGCTGGACGGTGACTCTGATAATTCTGAGGTGGTTGGCAGGGTTTGAGGAGCCCCATCTCGACACCTCAAAACCAGTTCCCAAAAAGAGAGAGGTAGTGATAGTTGGGGACTCAATCATTAGGGGGATTGAAGCGCAGGTGTGCTCCAGAGAGAGAGAGTCTTCCACGGTGTGTTGCCTTCTGGGAGCTCAGGTGGGAGACCTCCCTGGAAGGGTGGATAGGCTCTTGGCCAGAGAGGGGGTGGATCCAGTTGTCATTGTCCACGTTGGAACAAATGGCATACATAAGGGTAGTCTGTCAGTTCTGCGATCCAAATTCAAAGAGTTAGGTACCAAGCTGAGGAGCAGAACTGACAAGGTAGTCTTCTCCGAAGTTCTGCCTGTGCCACGCGCCAGTCCAGGTAAGATTGAGGAGATTAGAAGGTTTAACGCGTGGCTCACATCTTGGTGCAGGGTAGAAGGGTATAGGTTTATGAGGCATTGGGACTCCTTTTGGAACAGATGGGACCTGTTCGGCCGTGACGGGTTACATCTGAACTGGAGGGGCACCAATGTATTGGGGAGGCGTATGTGTAGGCTAGTCGAGGATTGGGGAGGCAGGGAGTTTAGGACCGGTCAGAGTGTGACATCCCATGTAATGGAAATTAGAATCACCAGCCTACACTCTTGGTGTTTAGTATGTGGGACCGAGTGTGGCCAGGATGACGGTGTAAGACAGGGAGACACGGACACAAAAAGGTTGGATTTTTTGAAAAATAAAGTGAGGTTTTATTTACAGGTGCACTTAAAGAAAAACAAAAATAATGTCCTGCAGAATTTATATATTAATACATAGTCCAATATCTCAAAGAACACACAAAAACACTAATCAAATGGAGCTCAAAAAATGACTATATACAGTATTTACAGTGCTGCCTGAAAGTCCCAAATGAATTGGTAAAATACACACAAACTAGAGAAAACCATATATACACCAACCAAAATGAAGCTGTCTTCCTCCACAGAGCTCCAAGTCAGGAAGCTGCTCCTTCAAACAGTGTATACAGGATTCACCAAAAAGCAAAATATTCAAAATACAGAAAAAAATGTATATACACAAATAAACAGTGCACCAATAACCACAACCCAATAAATATCTCCACCAAAGTTAATCCAGAGATATTTATCAATTTATATTTACAAGAAAAAAGAATATTTACAATAAGTAAGGCACAAACCGTAGTGCTTGGTAAATTCAAAACGCTGTTCTACCAAGTACCTTTCTCTAAAAACCGGGTGTCAAACTCCAGGCCTGGAGGGCCGCAGCGGCTACAGGTTTTAATTCTAACCCTTTTCCTAATCAGTGACCTGTTTTCACTGCTAATTCACATTTTAATAGCCCTATTAGAAGGATTCAGTCCTCTGAATTGATTCGTTTCCTCATTAAAATACAGCCAAACAGAAATGAGATGTGAAAAGAGCCAACAAATGACCAGCTAAACTGGGGCTTCAAACTCCAACCAGTTTCTTAATGAGAAGCCAATTCTTGCTGTCAATTAAACTCGTTATTTAACTCCACGGCTTGTTGTTGCTCTCGCTCTGCCACAGCTGACATTTCTAAAACTGTTGATTTTCTGTTTTTCATAAGAACATCGTCAAAGTGTTTTGGTGAGTTGAGAGATCAACCTTACTAAGACCTTCACCTTTCTTTATTTTCAGATATTGTGTGATGTGGCGGCTTGTTTTGTGTCTCATTATTGTTTGGTTGCTAATTAAGGAAAAAGAAACGCCTAAAGGGCCTGAGTCAAGTTAATTAAAAGAAGTAATCAGCAGCAAAAACTGGTCACTAATGAAGAAGATGGTTAAAATGAAAACCTGCAGCCACTGCGGCCCTCCAGTACTGGAGTTTGACACCCCTGCTCTAAGAAGATCTAATCAGAAGAAATGGCTTCTAGAGGCTGTAATTCCTTTTGTATTTGGCGCTCTCACGCTGACCAATTAAACTGTCCTATGTCATCTCTCCACGGGTACGCGATGAAAGTGGCCTCTCCTGCCCTGAACAAGTCCTATAAAGGTTCGAGTAGCCAGCACACGCACGCATAGCTGTGCCGGCTTTTGAGATGCTAACTGTGCTTCTCCCAAAAGTGAAAGTAAGCATTTTTCAATTTATTCCTCCTTCCCAGAGCTACAGCTCAGATAACTACAATCACAAGAACCCTTTTCTAAACCGCAGTAAACTAATATTAAGGCGCTTCACACTTTCTTTTACTCCTTTAGTGTTATGAGGTCGTGGAAGGTACACGCATTAGTGGAGGACCGACAACGCCATCCCGGTCGATGAATGGCAACGTTCTCTCTCCAGTCTACACGAGACCCACCGCGACACTCCCCAAAAGGCGCTAATATAGTCAGTGAAGACGTCTGTCTGCATTATATATATATATATAAAAAAGGCAAGTTTCCTTTCTTTATACTTTTTTAGCCTCTTTTTCTCAAACAAATGTCTCTTTTAACACCATGAGGAGGACACTTAACTAATTTTATTTAATTATTGTTAATGCCAGTAAGGCACATTACCACAGGAAGGCGTACATGTAAGCCAGTCGAGGATTGTTTAAACTAGGGAACTCAGGGAGTTTAGGACAGGCCAGGTTTAGATCTGTACATGGAGGAACAAACAGCAGTTTAGAAATACAAATGAATAGTAATGTAAATTCTAAGCAAACATTTAAATGTAGAAGGAATAACACATTAAAAATAGCTTTCCTTAATGCTAGAAGTATCAAAAATAAGGTAAGTGAGTTGGAGTTGTATGTAGCAGAGCATAATTATGATATTATAGCAATAATGGAAACCAGGCTAAATAACAAAGATGGGGATGAGTGTAACATAGAGGGAAACACATTTATAGGAAGGACAGACAGAACAGAAAAGGAGGTGGGGTTGCTGTTTATTCCAAACAGGATTTAAATTTAAGACCTCTTCAGTTGGATGATGAGACCCATCTTAGTGAGGACATGTGGCTTTGCCTGGAAAATATTACGGAAAAAGGTCTTATTTTAGGAGTGTGTTATAGACCACCCAATTCAGACAGTAATTTCAACACACATCTTTTTAGTAATATCAAAAAGGCAAGTTTACAGGAAGATGTTATAGTACTTAATTATCCAAATATTAACTGGGATAACCTTGCAGATGAAGGAGCACAAGAGCAGGAGATTTTAGAAGTAACAACATTTATTTATATAGCATATTTTCATACAAATAATGTAGTTCAAAGTGCTTTACATGATGAAGAAAAGAGACAAAGTAAGAATTAAAACAAGACAAAACTCATTAACATAGAATAAGAGTAAGGTCCGATGGCTAGGAGGACAGAAAAATAAAACTCCAGGCGGCTGGAGGAAAAATAAAATCTGCAAGGGGTCCGAGGCCACGAGACCACCCAGTCCCCTCTGGACATTCTACCTCACATAAATGAAACAGTCCTCATTGTATTTAGGGTTCTCATGGAAGGACTTGATGATGATGGTCATGTAGACTTCTGACTTTTAATCCATCAATGTAGGAACATCACGGTGCTTTGATTAGGTGGTGGCGGCGCAGCTTGCCACCACAGAAAACCAGGAAAAGAAACAGAAGAGAGAGTAGGGGTTAGTACGTATTTTAGAGCCACTGTGAATAGTTATTATAATGAATTGAATATACAGAGTATCAGGATTAAATGAAGGTGAAGTTATCAGAAAGCCATTGTCACGCACGAGTGCTTGGGGAACAGCGGATCGACCCGGGTTGTTACGGAAAACGTGCCGCGAGGGGTCTACGACGGGGTGCTAACCTCTCTTTCTTTCCTTCTTCAGAAAGCCCGAGGCCTCAGAGACATAAACGAACGCCATGACGGCTATAGGAAGCACGCACTTCCGGGTCTATTTAATCCCTCCGATGACCCCTTGATGACATCAGTTCCCAGAATCCATCATGAATACCCAGCATCCTTCACATCATTCTCCGGTCCGCTCTCATAAAAAGCCCGTCCGTTTCTCCCCTCATTTGTCTTTTTTGCTTTCTATGTTTGTAAAGCGATTGACTGCTGATTTTTTCCGTTACAGTATGCAGGGCGGAAGACCCCAAAACTTACAACGTGTCTTTTCTTATGTTACACCATGTTAAAGTAATGTATTTTAAGCAGTTTTTTAAAGTGCTCCACCGTATTCGCCTGGCGAATTCCTATCGGTCTGCTATTCCAGATTTTAGGTGCATAACAGCAGAAGGCCGCCTCACCACTTCTTTTAAGTTTTGCTCTTGGAATTCTAAGGAGACACTCATTTGAGGATCTAAGGTTACGATTTGGAATATAAAATGTCAGACACTCTGATATATAAGATGGGGCGAGATTATTTAAGGCTTTATAAACCGTAAGCAGAATTTTAAAGTCAATTCTAAATGACACAGGCAACCAGTGTAGTGACATCAAAACTGAAGAGATGTGCTCAGATTTTCTTTTTCTAGTTAGTATTCTAGCAGCTGCATTCTGCACTCGTTGCAAACAATTTATGTCTTTTTTGGGTAGTCCTGAGAGGAGTGCATTACAGTAATCTAGTCGACTGAAAACAAAAGCGTGAACTAATTTCTCAGCATCTTTCAATGATATAAGAGGTCTAACTTTTGCTGTTTCTTAAGTGAAAAAATGCTGTCCTAGTGATCTGATTAATATGCGATTTAAAATTAAGGTCACAGTCAACAGTTACACCTAAGTTCTTTATCTCCATCTTGACTTTTAATCCTAATGCATCAAGTTTATTTCTAATAACCTCATTGTATCCATTATTGGCAATCACTAAAATTTCATTGTAATTTTTTCTGATAAGTCTTCAATTCTCTCTCTGTAATACATAATATCTTCAGCAGAATCCATTTCATCGGCAGTAGTAAGCATTTTTCTAATTAATTCTTGTGCTATCGATTCACCAATCAGTAACTAGAGGGCATGTTAGAGCTCACCCTCTCAACTTTGACGAGTGAAAGTGACAGTTTTATTTCAAGTCGTATTTCATGTTACGGACAAAATGAAATAAATAAATAAGCAACGAAAAACATATTTCGTGACACATTTATTTATTTATGCTCTCATTTCATGACATATTTATTTATTAAAGCTCTCATTTCATGACACATTTATTTATTTAAGCTCACATTTCACAGTACTTTTATTTATTTACGCATTTATTTATTTATTTCATTTTGTCCGAAATATTCCTCCATAACAGTAATGTGTGACACGTAGGACATTGTTAAATAGGGACAAGAAAATAATAAAAGAGACCACACATGACAGCCATTGTTGTAATCAGCACACACACCATAAGACTTCTACAAATCAGAATAATGATTCATGAACAATAATAACGAAGAGCACACAATAATAATTTAGAACTCCACAGGACTCCTGCAGTTACTACAATTCAGAAGGCTGATAGCTTTGATTTAAAAGAGGACTTCAGTCTGGGGGTCTTCACCCTTCAGACACTAAATCAGTAGTTTTATGGCCACAAGTGACACTTTGGTGACAGAGAATGACCGCTGTGTGACAGAATCGAGTTGGCCTTCTTTACCACTTGTTTCTGATGGCGGTCAGTGATAGAAGAATGCAGACCCCCATTTTCACTGCTCATTTTAATGTTGTTAGTCACGCAGTTTTTGATTTACTGAACAACATTTCATCATCCATCTTCTTAAACTGCTTATCCAGTGCAGGGTGATAGGGTAGCAGGTGCCATTCCCAGCAAGCATTGGGCACAAGGCAGGAACAATCCCTGGACAAGAAATCAGTCCGTTGCTGGGTAAACACACACATACACACACACACACAGAGAAGCCAGTTATCCATTACCAATCTTCTACTGCACTCCTCCATTACTTTCTGTGAAAGGTATAAATTGTGACATTCTCTTGGTGAAATCTTTTAATATTCACATGAATGAACCAAAATGAAACACAAAACAGCAAATTATAAACATTTCAATGTCTGGTTGGCTCTACGTTCTTAAACTGAATTACTAATTTGCCCTCCCTCCAGAAATAGTGGATGGATTGGAGGCTTCTGGATACTACAGAATAGCATGTGCATACCAGGAGAAGGTGGGAGCGGAGGATGCCATCATCTACATGCTACACCGATCCCTCTCCTACTTGGACAGAGGCAGTGGTGCTGTAAGAATTATGTTTCTGGACTTCTCTAGCGCCTTCAACACCATCCAACCTCTGCTCCTTAGAGACAAACTGACAGAGATGGGAGTAGATTCATACATGGTGCATGGATCATGGACTATCTTACAGACAGACCTCAATATGTGCGTTTCGGGAACTGCAGGTCTGACATTGTGGTCAGCAGCACAGGAGCGCCGCAGAGGACTGTACTTTCTCCGGTCCTGTTCAGCCAACATACATCGGACTTCTAATATGATTCAGAGTCCTGCCACGTGCAAAAGTTCGCTGATGACACTGCTATTGTGGGCTGCATCAGGAGTGGGCAGGAGGAGGAGTATAGGAACCTAATCCAGGACTTTGTTAAATGGTGCGACTCAAACCACTTACACCTGAACACCAGCAAGACCAATGAACTGGTGGTGAATTTTAGGAGGCCCAGGCCCCTCATGGACCCCGTGATCATCAGAGGTGACTGTGTGCAGAGGGTGCAGACATATAAATACCTGGGAGTGCAGCTGGATGATAAACTGGACTGGACTGCCAATACTGATGCTCTGTGCAAGAGAGGACAGAGCCGACTATACTTCCTCAGAAGGCTGGCGTCCTTATATATCTGCAATAAGATGCTGCAGATGTTCTACCAGATGGTTGTGGTGAGCGCCCTCTTATACGCAGTGGTGTGCTGGGGAGGAAGCATAAAGAAGAGGGACGCCTCATATCTGGACAAACTGGTGAGGAAGGCAGGCTCTATTGTAGGCACAGAGCTGGACAGTTTGACATCCGTGGCAGAGCGACGGGCGCTGAGCAGACTCCTGTCAGTCATGGGGAATCCACTGCATCCACTGAACAGGATCATCTCCAGACAGAGGAAAAGGTTCAGTGATGACTGCTGTCACTGTCCTGCTCCACTGACAGACTGAGGAGACCCCACACTATGCGACTCTTCAATTCCACCCTGGGGGGTAAACGTTAACATTATACAAAGTTATTGTCTGTATACCTGCATTGTTATCACTCTTTAATTTAATATTGTTCTTTATCAGTATGCTGCTGCTGGAGTATGTGAATTTCCCCTTGGGATTAATAAAGTATCTATCTATCTATCTATCTATCTATCTATCTATCTATCTATCTATCTATCTATCTATCTATCTATCTATCTATCTATCTATCTATCTATCTATCTACCTACATTTGCGTTGATCCCCGCCAGGTCAAGTGTGTTGTAGTACACAGCAACCAGCCACCCGCGTACTCCTGCCATACTGAATAAGCTCATGTCTTCTGGTGCATGAAGTCAATGCAGCACCGGGAAAAAAGAAAGACACAAATATATGAGACATTTTGAAGAAATCACTGTATGACCTGAATAGTACCAATCAGAAAACATGGTCGCACTAATGGAATATTATTTGAAAACAAACAACATCAGATCGGGTGTAAATCTATGCTGGAGTTGTTAGTTATGGTCAGATCAGTAAGGGGGGAGGGAGAGTGTGAACATGACCTGAGAGAATAAAACCATAAATTAGACACCCACTGCACGCCCAACCTACCCAACTTTACTATCTTATCTGCTCCTACAGCCCCTTGTTCCTGATCTGTGTCTTAACGATGGACACTTACCTGCACACTGCAGCCAAAGTACATTATCCATCCATCCATTATCAAACCCGCTATATCCTAACTACAGGGTCATGGGGGTCTGCTGGAGCCAATCCCAGCCAACACAGGGCACAAGGCAGGAAACAAACCCCGGGCAGGGCACCAGCGCACCGCAGGAAAGTACTTTAAAATAGTAAAAAAATAGAAAGAGTAATAATACCAAAATATATTTAATTGATCATTTCAAGACACTCATGGACACATTTCAAATCTAAACCATTAAGTGCATCCCCATAGATGGTGCCCTTACTGCCGGTAATACTCAGTGTGAATTTGCACGTTGCTCTCCCTTTCTCTTTATCGATATTTCATGTGATAAAACTTTAAACACTCTGACACACAGTACAGAGGTGTGCAATGTTTAACCAGATTATAAAAAGTTCAAGTTACTAAATAATCTTTTATGCTTTTCTCACAACCCTTTTTTGTTCTAATTTAGTATACAGTGGACCCTTGACTTACAAACTCAATTCGTTCGCGAGGGCTGCTTGTAACTCAAGTTGGTTGTAAGTCAAGACTATTTTTCCCATAAGAAATAATGGAGATACTACTACTACTACTACTACTACTAATAATAATAATAATAATAATAACAATAATAATAATAATAATAATAATAACAATAATAATAATAATAATAGAAATAATAATAATGTGTTCCAAACCTCCCACAGCAACATTTACTTAACCTTTTCATAATAAAAAAGGGTTGTATAATGTGCATAATTTACCAAAAACACCAATAATTTTTCTAATTTACTAACCAAAAAGTTAGAAAAAGTGCCTAGTCTACCAGAAACAACAATTTCATACTGTACCCACCATTTAATTTGACATCTTTGGGTTGCAGGAAGGGAGGAGGAGGAGAATGAAATGGAAGGTGGTTACTGTTTGGAAGGAGCCTCCTTATGTAAATCTTTTCTTTGTAAAATTGTAGAGATGGTGGATTTCGACATGCTGTACATATTAGCGAGATCGGTCACACGAACACTACTCTCATATTTCCACACAATTTCCTTCTTCATTTCGATTGTGATCGCCTTCTTTACCTTCTCTTCCTTCCTTAGCAAGTATCGAAATAAATTATATAAATAAATCGAAAATATAAAAAAATTGTACATCGAAACAAAAACTTTGGTCGTAGATCAAGTCGTTCACATGTCAGGCCGGTCGTATATCAAGGGTCGACTGTATTTGAAATTTTTTGTGTCATTTTGTAACTCCGTTTTCACCATATACACATCTAGGAGTTCTGAACATTGACAAATACAAAATAACATTCATTTTTCCTTGTATGCTAATTTGAAAAATAGAAAATATTTATTATTATTCTTTAGTGCCATTTTATTGTACCTTGAATTCTGCCATTTTGTGCAGTTTTGTCACTTTTTGTCATACTTTTTTGCTATGCTGATGACGAACCACCTGATGATCCCAAATTACCTAAGCACAACGTGCACCAAGTGACACCTCAGTACCACTTTAGTTCAAATGGAACTGAGCAGTGTGAGGTGTTTTACAGTGGCTGGAGTGCCAAAATAAGTTTTCCCTGTAAGTTGGAGGGCTTGCTTGCAAGACTGGATGCAAGTTAACTTGCTGTATTGCAAAGGGTTTCTTTTTCTTCTTTACACCGTCTGACAATAATGAAATCGCTTTAAAAAAACACTTCTGTTCCACCATGTATATGCTGAAGACATTTGCTGAATGAACAGTAATCCCACAAAAATCTGCTGGCTGAGTGTTCATGGAATGTGCAGACCATCTGAAGGGCATCTTTACAAACATCTTCAGCGTTTCCCTGTTGCAGGCAGTCATCTCCAAGTGCCTCAAGACCACCACAGTCAAACCTGTGTCAAAGAAGTCCTCTGTCTGACTATCACCCTTTAGCACTCACACTGTCAACATGAAGTGCCACTAAACATGGGCCACCTGAAAGCCGGACTTCCCTCATCACATGACCTCTCAACAGTCGCATAAAAGGTTCCACACTGAAGATGTCATATCAGCTACTCTACATCTGGCCGTGTCCCACCTGGACAAAAGAGACTCCTGTGCTAGAAAGCTGTTCATAGACTTTAGTTCAACATTCAATATCATCAACACTCACAAGCTCAAAGGGAAGCTGAGTCTGCCAGGCTACAACTCTTCCCTATGCAACTTGGTCCTGGACCTCCTGACAGAGAGACCCCAGACAGTCTGCATCAAAAACACCATCTCACACCCAAGGGTTGTGTACTCATCTTACTTCTGTTCATTCTGCTGACTCATGATTGTGTGGCAGCTTACACCTCTAACAGCATCATTAAGTTTGTGGATGACAAAATGGTGGTAGGTTTCATCAGAGATGGGGATGAATCAGCCTACAGAATGGAGATATGACAATTGGCGGACTGATGCATAATCAACAATTAGTCTGTTATTGTGGACAAAAAAGATGAATGTTAACTTCAGGAAGGCCAATGCTGCCTACATGCCACTGCACATCAAGGGCTTTGTGGTGGAACTGGTAAAGAGCACCAAATTCCTTGGCATGCACCTGTCAGCTAGACTTAGTCTGTCAAGTTGTAACAGTCGTCTGGAATATGTGTGCATCACTGTGAGTTTGAACCGTTTGCCATTCCTGTTATTAGTGGAATGGCTTAATTTGTAAGGCTGGCCAATTGTATATTGGTGGGAGCACTTGGCTTGGAAAGCCAACAGACTGCAGGGGGAGGAGCCAACAGGCAGGAAAAAAGAGAGGAGAAGCGTAGAGCCAAGAGAGAAGTGGACACCATCACAGGAAAAGGCACGAGGGAAAGGACTGACACCGCATGGAAAACATCATTTGAAACGGCAGGTTCATTTCATGAAAAATAATTTTTACTTTCTGGTGAAAATTCTTCGGGAGAGGACCTGACGGGCCAGCACAGGAACTGTTGATCTGTACGTTTCCCGGAACAGGAGGTATGGTTGGCGCCTCAATCCCTACTGCATACTGAGCTCGACAATTCTGTACATAATATATATAAAGGACTATGAATACTTTGTTATTTTTTTCTCTTGCTCAAATTTCTGTATTAGTAGCTTATGTGTGTAAGTGTTTTGTGCCTTGATTTGTTTTGGGATTGAATCGCTGCAGCGCAATATTATGTATATAGGGTTTTTTGTTATAGTAAGTGTGTGTATCGTTGTTATGGTGTATAAAATCTACAAATTATTCTCTATATTTTTATTATTATATTTTGCTCAATGAATTGAGATGTAGTAGGCATTATAATAAAAGGCATATCCTCTTCCCTTATACCTCACTTTTATAACAGTTGTTCACACCATAGTGCTAAATTTATATTACAACCTGGGAAAGGAAGACTAAGCCATGCCTCAGGCTATTGATTAATTTATGGATGGACATTTGGGACAACAATTTGGTTTACAGCCTGAGAAAGGAGGACATGAGGCAATATCAAAAAAGATAGATTAAAGAGCAAAATTAATCCATCATATTGACGGCCAGCCAATCAGGTGCATGCCACTATCATGTGTTGTGAAACCACAGCATGAAACTTTAGAATAAATATGCCTCATTTTGAAAGGAACATGAGAAGAAGAAGAAGAGGAACGGATGAAGACGTCACTGGTCAGACAAGTTCTACCAGGTTCTGCAACAGTTTGGCTCTCCGGACTTTAGACTTTGTGCTGTCCTCCTACAGTAGTAGCTTATTCATATACAGTTGCACTTGTTACTACTGTTGTTCTTTTATTAAAATTAGTTGTTATTATCTATTTATTATTATCTATATCTATTTTTTTTGCTTTCTATTCACTTACCTATTACTTATTTATGTGTCTATAGTATAGTTCTTTAACTGACTTGAACATATCCTGTGCTCATGTATCTGCTGCAATGCAGTCTTAGTGAACGTTATTCAATGAAATTCTTTCTCTGCTGTCCACACCAAATGACAAAACCAACATATAATGATAAACATAAACAGTAAGTAGCAGATAGATAATAAGTAACAGAGGCAGCATAAAGTATGAAAATAGAATAGAAGTATAAAGTTTAATGTGCAGGTAGGTGTGTGATGGACAAGTCAAATACAGTTGTGTGAAGTAGATAGAATGAGGTGAACCATGGTTATAAACTCCAGTCAGGTGTTTAGGATTCTAATGGCCTTGGGAAAGAAACAGTTCTTTAGCCTGGAAGTCCTGCATTTCATATGTCTATACCCCCTGCCTGAGGGTAGAAGTGTGAAGAGTTCGTGTTGGGGGTGGGTGGGATCCCTGGGTGGGTGGGATCGCTGGGTGGGTGGGATCCCTGAGGATCGAGGCAGTTCTCCTGCAGACTCTGCAGTTGTAGATGCTCTGCAGAGAGGGCAGTGGGGTCCTGGTGATCTTCTCAGCAGTCGTTTTACCATTCTCTGCAGGCATTTGTGGTCCATAGCAGTAGTGTTGCCATACAACACTGTGATGCAGCTGGTCAAGATGCTCTCAACAACATAGCTGTAAAAGTTGCAGAGGATCTTAGTCGACATACCAAACTTCCTCAGAAAGTACAGCCACTGTTGAGCCCTCTTGACCAGCTGTGTGGTGTTACGTATCCAAGTGAAGTCCTCACTGATGTAGACACCCAGGTATTTAATGCTGCTCACCCTCTCCACTTCAAGCCCTCAGATGAACAGTGGCCGGTGAGGTCTCCTCTCCCTTCTCATGTCCACTATCATCTCCTTTGTCTTGTCTGTGTTGAGAGTGAAGTTGTTTTCCTCACACCATGAAGCCAGACAGTCCACCTCCCTCCTGTAGGCCGCCTCATCCCCTCCAGTGATGCGTCCTATCACTGGGGTGTCATCTTTGAACTTTAGGATGATGTTATCTTTGTCGGAGGTGACACAGTCGTTGGTGAGCAGGGTGTAGAGGATGGGGCTGAGAACGCACCTGTGGAGTATCTGTGTTTGTGATAATGGTGGCTGAAATCCTATTACCAATCCTGATAGACTGGGGCCTGCCAGTCAGAAAATCTAGGAGCCAGTCACAGACGGTGGGGTGCAGACAGTTTATGGGTGAGTTTATGGGGGAAAACCATGTTAAAAAAGGAGCTGTAGTCAACAAAGAACATCCTGATGTAGGAGTCTTTGTTCTCCAGATGGGAGAGGTGGACCTGTTGGGCTGGTAGGCATACTGAAGGGGGTTCAGAGTGTCCGGTATTCTGCTCTGAATGTGGGCCAGCACCACTCTCTCAAAACACTTCATGATGATTGGAGTGAGTGCTATAGTCATTCAGGCAGGTGGGTGGGCTTTTTTTAGCAAGGGGAACGATGATTGTAGTCTTAAAGCAGGACAGAACGATGCACTGACTGAGGGTTAGGTTGTAGATGGAGCAGAGAACATCAGCCAGCTCGTTGACACATGCTTTGAGTTCCTGCTCAGAGATGTTGTCTGGTCCAGCTGCCTTACGGGGGTTGATTTTTCTTAGTGTTTTGTGTACCTGACCTGAAGAGACCGTTGGGGGAAGGTAGAAATCCTTGCATTGTTTTCCATGGTACATTCAAGTTCTCTCTGTGTCAAGTAGCACTCATTTTACACACAAAGCACAGCCATCTGTTTGCCCTTGATGTGGATGTCCAACCATCTCACACAAACTTCTTTTATATTCTACAAACAATTCCTCTAAGTTAATTGGTGTACTAAAGACACAAATGAAGGCAAACAGTTTAAGCAGCTGTGGCAGAATTCAAAATAGTACAGATTCTACCAAGGACCTGTTCAATAACCAATCACTACTGACAAGGCCCCTCACTATTGAAACCTCCATGAATGATCCATAGACCACCACTTTGATTGTTCTAGATAGTTAAAGCAGTCTTAGACAATATCAGTATTTTTTTTTTAATCTGAAATCATTATCCATCTCTGATTCGTATATTCAACCAGTAACGCTCAGGCAATTCCCAGTGAAAATAATCCCTCACTCCATGTATATCTTTGTTCATCTTAAACCAGACTGTTATGGTGGTATCCCTATCCCTACTCCTATCCAACGTGCAAACTATGTTTCCCTCTCTAAATACGATTCACGGTCATCAAATCAAAACAACTGACCCACTTCCTCAGTGGCACTAATGGACCAAGAGCTCATTTATCGTCTAATTTCATGATGTACAAGAGTAGTACCCTCTCTATTGACAACATTTACACAATTGTGTCCCTTATATACGTACTTTATTTGAAGAAGTGCTTCACAGTCTTTACTGTAGCACAGACCTCTAAATTGATATGGCAGTTAAACTTGTGACTCAGATACAGGTTGTAATATACTAAACACTCTTTCTTCACTCTCCTTCAACCAATCTCAACTCTTTGATATTGACTATTTTTCAGTTATCCATCCTCATTGGCTGATGTCTTTTCCTATTATTACTATTATTATTATTAATATTATTACTCAAATTCTTTGAGCATTGACCCTCTACCACAGAAGGGGCTGATGAATTCAAATGACCACATTATCTGTGTATCCTATTTTTAACTATGATCTCATGGACATGAGGGTCTTGAGTAGGGTCTGGCAGCTCCAAGCTTAGCAGCCTGTTGATGACATCCATATCTTGTGGCTTATCTTTGCTCCTGAGAAACAAAAGGATGTGTGTCTGAGGCAGACCTCTCTTCTGAAACACAATGACGTAGACTCTTGTCACAATCCTAATATCTGTTTCTGCATGATATCATTGATACACTTGTTTATCTTAAGATGAACCACTCCTACAATGATATCGGGCCTTGTCTGGGGCTGTCTTGACCCTGTGCCTCCGCACCCTTGAATGCTGAACATCACTCTGTAGTCTGGCTCTGGTTTGTTTTCGGTGTTTCCTGGGCCCACCCTGCTGCAATGGCCATAGTCTTCTCATGATTTCACTTTCCATGTTCCTTTGGGGTTTCTACTGCTCAAGTGTAGTATGTGCATGGATATCCTAAATAATTTGCACATCCATATCCTCAGGAAATTTATCATCTCTAGTCTGGTGCATCACATCTTGATTTATTTTATGCCAGACTTCTTTAGCTTTGGGTGCTTTGCGCTGTCTCATCATAAGTTAATGCATTTGATGTCTTTCCCTCCTCATGCTTATTCCTCTTCAGATAAAGATGCCTTTTCCTGTCTATCTCACAGTAGCTCTCTGTTTGACATATTTGGTGTTAACATTTGCTGTGCCATCGCTTGGAGTGTGTCTACATTTACGAATGACATACCAAATGTCTTATAACAGAGATATAGCAACCTGACAGACACACAGATACACAGAAACACAGACAGACACTTCATATGTCTCTGTTATATACCATTTGGTTCAACCATCTGTTGGAATGACAAATGTGATGCATTGTATTACTACAAATGCTTGTGAAGTATCATATGTTGGAATGACAGAGAAATAGAAACTGGAGAAACAGAACAGACACAAACTGTGGACAGGAAACATTTCGTATGGACCGGTGCTGATCTGTGGACTGATAGTTGGGAAATCTTCTCTACACATCTTGGTGCTATATAACCTCACATTCTCTTAGCCTTCTTAATGGCTTCTGAGTTATTAAAAGAAATTGACAGCGATGAGTTCATTATAACACCAAAGTCTTTCTCATAAGGAATAATTTCAAGTTTCAGCCCTGCCATTGTGTATTCAAACCGAACATTTTTACTTGTAAAGACGTGCGAGTGTCCGACGATGGGTAGGCTTGCTGTGCAGAACAGAGTCAGCTGACTTGTTCTCCCCTAAAATGCATTGCAACTAAATGGACAAATGACAAAAATTGTGACAATGACTCTGAAAAGGTGTTTCATTGACAGAAGGAGAGATGGGGGGTCTTACGTGATGTTTGCAATAACAGACCACCTGTGTATGAACTCTTGTGTGGTGAGGACCACTTCACTGTGTGTGTCGATGAGGAGGGGAATGACAACAACACGACACACACAAACTCCTGTAAAGTCGTACGTCTGCCGTCATTGAGCTGCGGTGGCTAATTGCTCAATCAAAGCAGAACTTGTGTGTTGGAGATGGCGGTCCTCTCGTATATTTTATTGTACGGTTTGGCTTTTCTGTAAAACACATCCTTGCTGTTACTGTGCAGATTTAATGTAACTGAAATATAAATGTAGTATAGTGAATCTAAGCATTAAAAAACAATAGAAGATTGTTTTAGAGAAATATAATTTCTTCCCTTATTAAGAACTTTAATTGTCCTTATAGTAATGACAGCTAACAGACTCCTGCAGTGCGGTGCTCCTCCAGGCTTCAAAACCGGCAGAAGCAGTTGTTTGGTTTTGTTTTATACACAGGGTGGTCCAGCACACTCCATGAAGGGGCAGCTCACAGGTATGAGAGGGGCTCTGAGCAGCACAAGACTGGATGGAGTGTCAGACCACCACTGGGCACAACCTCAGCTCATCTGAACCTGCTGATTTAATGTGCTGCTCGCTGTGATGAGGAAAGAAAGTCAAAGTGACTGAGAACAAAAACAAAAACAGCAGACAGAGGAGAAGAAGGAAACTGCAGAGAGCCAGCAGCTGACCACTGTGGAGCTGTGAGGAGAGACCACCGCAGCCCTGAGTGGTCTTCTGACAAACAAATATAATGAAGACATCTGTGATTTGATGAACTCATTAGTGAGTAAGAACTGAAATGAACAAACAAACATCCTGAGAGAATTTGTGAAGCACACACAGCATAGAGACGCCTCATGTGAATTACGTCAGCAGAGAGAATATGGCAGTCGCAGGGCCTCAGTGTATAAACATCTCAGTGTGCAGGCAGGACGGCTCAGTCAGGGACAGACATGGAGTGGAATGGACTGAAACTTGGACGTTGCTTTCCTCACAGTAATACATCTTGTTATAAACTGATTTATGGAACTGAAGTTTATGGACTTTGCTATACATTCTTATGTCTTTTATTTTTATTGACAGTCTTTGGGAACCTTCTTCTCATCATTTCTATTTCTCATTTTGTTCAGCTGCACACGCCAACTAATCTTCTGATCCTTTCACTCGCAGCAGCTGATTTCTTAATGGGTTTGTTTGAGTTGCCAGTCAGTTTGAATCACATGATAGAAAATTGCTGGTACTTTGGAGTTATTTATTGTTATTTCCATCACGTACTTGCAAATTTCCTTAGCATATCTGTGATCTATAATGTGGTTATAATATCCATTGATCGCTACATTGCTGTCTGCCATCCTTTCTTTTACAGCTCAAAAATCACTTTGACTGTTGCAGGTATCAGCATTGCTGTAGTGTGGCTGTTTGCACTTTTAATTATAGTCGTAGCTTTTTGTTTTAGTCCTGTTGACATAGTGCTATGTGAAGGAGCTTGTGTATTATTCACTTATTATGAACTAATCATTTTTATTTTACTCATAAACTTTTTTATTCCTTATTCACTGATGATTGGTTTTTATTTTTAGAATATTTGTAGTTGCAAGAAGCCATTCAAGAGCCATCAACTGTATGATAGAAAAGATGCAAACTGAGGAGGTGAGTGACAGTAAAATATCAAAACCGTCTAAAAGAAAAGCCGCAAAAACATTAGGAGTAGTCGTGGGGCTTTTATTATCTGCTGGCTGCCTATTAATATATACAAATTTTTTACTGATAGTAGTAGCGCAATCACATATCATATCAGGAATGTCTTTGTGTTGCTAAGTGAAGTGAGCTTTGGTGTTAATCGAATTCTTTACGCTTTTCTTTATTCCTGGTTCCGAAAAGCACTGAAAATTATCCTGACGTGTAAAATATTTAGCCCAGCTTCTTCTGTTTTCAATTTAGAAAAAATGTGAAAGAAAATAAAAAATGTAAAAGTAATTTTCTGTGCTTAGATATTTTAAACTATTTATACAATATGCCTTTGCTCATTTTTCGTTTTAGCAGTGCAATACTTGGACATATTTCTTAACAATGCAATCATTTCATATTTGTGGTATTGTTTTGAAGGCTGTTTTAAAAATGTACTCTATTGGTGTAGAGTGTACGCTGTTTATGAATATTGCTTCTTTCACCACAATTATTACTATAAGACTTCTTATTTGAATGTGTTATAAACAGAACTGAAAATTTAGGAGACTCCTGAATATTCATATAAACGCTTCAGGATTTCTTGATGACTTTATCATTTTTTTTTACATTGCTAAATAATTATTGTATTTTCCATTATTTTCAAACAGAATTATTTATTTCATCATACATTGTTAAGTAATGTGCTGAATGTTACCTAAAATCTGGAAATGTAAACGTCTTTTAACATCTGGAATTACAATTTTCTGAGATGTTCAGACTTCACACCTAAAAACTCCACAGCAGAGCTCAGATGAGGGCAAACATTCTGTTCAGCAACACAGCAGTGACTTGTTAAATAATCAAATCCTACAAAATACTTGATCCTTTATTATTTTAGTTTTCATTTCAATCTTGAAGTTAATGTTTCCTATTCCTGCACTTTAATCCACACTCCTCCTCAATAAGGCAGCAGATGACAGACGAGTGCAGACAGAGCAGTCGGCCTTCACTCCTCACACTGCTGGCTCACTAAATGACACTCAGGTGACTGTGAGGAACTGAAATGGACGACTGAGAAGGTCAAATGAGGTTTGATGTCCACAATTAAACGTAGGATTTGCTGCTTTAGACTGACATTTGTTAATATTTGTGAAGTCTCATTAGTCACAGCTGCTCACCTCATAGAGAACACAATTAATACTTCAGAGAACAGCATTGTGCTCAATTCTAGAAAAACAGAGAAACTTAAACTACTAATAAAGGAATAACATTTGCCCCTGAAGAACATTCTGTCCATCATCGCTGTTTAATAATATTTTAAATAACTGTTAAAAAGTTCTTACTTCTTTTTAAAATCACCTTTATAATCCTCACTGCTATTCCATCTAGTAGGGTTGCTGCAGTCAAGTATTTGTGTATAACTTTAGCACAAATGATGCTGGTCAACAAGCTTTTTGCTACTGGGATTCTTCCACCTGTTCTTTAACAAATTTCACTTGCTGACTGCAAATCTGAAAACTGTTTTCGTCCATCAGCACATCCCATTCTTTAGGTATGATGTTCCAGGTCTTGGAAAACAAGTGTGACTGGACAGGAAAGATGGAAAACCATTTTGATAAATTTCGGTAATTCTACTAGGGATGCCACACACTACTAACAGCTGTGAGTTGTTTAACTTGTCATTATTCATTTTATTTAAAAATTATTTTTAATTAGTGGAAAAAATATTTGTTACTGATTACCAAGTCTTATATGATTCTTAAGCATAATGACACAACTCAGACTTGACGCTGCAGTAGGTACTCAGTTTTACTGTTTCCTTAACATAACATTGCATTTCAGGACTTTTTGTTCGTTAGATTCAGCTTTACTTTGAATAATTTGTCAAGGCAATGGACAGAAATGTTGATGCATTTCAGCACTTAAGAAATAAGTTTGGTCTCAAGAAAAGTGAAGCCAAAACTAAGGAAGGTGTTTGTGTTGGTCCTGAAATCCATGAACTGATGCTTGACGATGAATTCAAAAGGAAACTGAAGCCAACTGAATCATCACCATGGGCATTTGTGCAGGTTGCCCAGAGTTTTCTTGGCTGTCACAGAGCAGAGAGTTATGCTGAGCTTGTGGAGAACATGTTGGTATCGTCTTCTGGTTTGTTTTCAGAATAAACACATCAAAACAGTTTTGGTGGGACAGAGTCCAAACTCCAGATATTGTCTTGATATACCGATATTCAAATGTGTCAAAGCGTCAAGGATGTATATCTCAAAAACCTGACGTGCTAGCTTCACATATGAAATCAGTGTAAAAAATTTTAAAAAGAATTATTTCATTAACGTGGTTCAAGTTGTCTCTTTGGCAGTTTTTAGTGATTGTGCAAGGGTGGATGTGAGATTCAATGTTATTATTTTATACCTGAGACCTTAGATGATCACGCGGTCCACTTGGCTGATTGACCGTCCTGTTAACTCAGGAGTCTGTGAGTGTTTAGGTGTTTTTAAAAGTTCACTCCGCATATGACTGGCGTCCATGTCATTCGCAGCCCTTTGGGTGACTTTATGTTTCCTTCTGTTCAGTTGGGTCTGTCAACAGGAAACTTAGCCTGATAAGAACAACAGAGCGAGCAGCGCACTTTAAAAGATGACTTTCTCTTCTTATACCAAGGCTTACTTTTTTCTTTTCTTTCTATCAAGCAACTTAAAATGCCTTTTCTTAATAATTCAAACTTTTATCATAGTGAATATAAAAAAACAACTTCAGCCTTCAAGCATAAGCTGAGAAGAATGTGAGACTCAGCACAGACCCAGCAAATCATGAAGGTCAGTTCCTTTAAACAGTGCAACTGCATCACACTCTAGGAGCACCTCGAACCAGGGTTCAAGTTCAACTCCTACAATGTAACAATCAATACCACACAATAAAACACATCAATAATCCATGAAGACGTAAAGCCAGCGCTGAGAATCAAAAGGCCGCTGAGCGACTGCCCATTCAATGTGTCCATGCAGAGCCATCACAGCGGCCTCTCCGTTCCAAAGCAGCCTGATAAATGTCTGCAGTTCTCGTGTTCTCCCCGTGGCCTGTGATGGATGACCACCCAGTGCTTTGGTGGAGGTCTGGGGCTCTGGATTGTCCACTCCATGTCTGCTTATGTGAACCTGAGAAGAGAAAATGTTCCTGTGTGGTTATGGAAACAGCGAGCAGCAGAAATATTTGTGAAATAACATGATACGTTTTTGTAAAATAAAACAATCAATTTATGAAAACATAAGTTTATTTCTTTATTTTTTCATGTGAGGTATGAGTACACCAGTAAACATGACCAATAAATTGTGTTTTGAGGTATTATGGTCTGCACTGTATAAGACGATTCCTGACGGACTCTCAGCTCCTTTATTTCTGCTCTGCTCAGCTGATGCTTTACTTGTTCCACTTTAAGAGTTGCCCCCTCATTTCAGACCCCCTTGTGTGTTTATTCTGGAGGTATTATGATGTGGTGGTCCACATTTCTGCCCTTTTGATTTAGTGTTCTTGTTCCAGTTCTTCACCCGGTCACTGCCGGTGTTGAATCTCCATGTTCTCTCTTTGCATGTGTGGCTTTTACTCAGCAGGACGGCAGAAGACTTTTATTATCACAGAGGGAAATTTGTGAGCAGTAGGAATGTGTGACACGTATGATATTGTTAAATAAGGACAAGAAAATAATAAAAGAGACCACACATGACAGCCATTGCTGTAATCAGCACACACGCCATAAGACTTCTACAAATCAGAATAACGATTCTTGAACAATAATAATGACAATAATAACTCAGAACTCCGCAAGACTCCTGCAGCTCCTAAAATTCAGAAGGTTGAAAGCTAAGATAAAAGAGGGCTTGAGACCCAAAATTAGAAGCTTAATGGCCACTTTGGAGACAGAGGATGGCTGCTGTGTGACAGAATCGAATTGGCCTTCTTTACCACTTGTTTGTGATGGCGGTCAGCAGGCCCCTATGTTCACTGCTCAGTTTTTGTTATTTATAGTAAGATTTACTAAACAACATTCATCCATCCTTCTTTTTATCCCAGTAATGCACAGCAGGGTCACAGGCAGGGGACAACTGAGGGTGTCCCCATTAAGAAGTCACCCCCTCCCCTGAAACACTTCAAATTGATTTCTATTAATCAATCAGTTGTGACTCAGTGGAGCCACACACCTTCAAGTGGTTCCTGTCCCCCAAAGCTCATATTGATCAGCAGTGAATCGAGCCTCACTTCAAGGGGGACAGCACCTGAAACTCCACAAAATCTTTTACAATTTGCCAACCCAGTTGTACCCGGAAATTTTCCATTACTGGCTTTGCCTCTGGTCATGTGGTAGCTGATTTCAATCCTAGCAAGCATTGGGCAAAAAGCAAGAATAATCCCTGGACTGGGTGAACACTCATACACACACACGCACACGCACACACTATGGGCAGTTTAGCATCACTAGTCCATCTAATCTGCACATCTTTGGACCAAAACCAGAGCACCCTGAAGACACCCATGAGGACACGGAGAGAACCTGCAAACTCCACACGGGAAGGGTCTGGGATGTGAACCTTGGCCTTTATGTAAGAAGGCAGCAGCGTTACCACTACACCACTGTGCCACCCGGTAAGACAATCTATGAAGAAAGTGACAGCTGTTTAAATAAAAGACTTACCATATAAAAAGTGCCATTATATTTTTTACTTTTTTAAAATACTCCAGTCTCCTTAGATAGAACATGTGCTTTTATTCCTTCTTAGAGGTTTATTCAGCATTCCTCCTAAATATTTGCAGTGCTTTTTGAGAGAGGTGGACCAAGTGAACATCTAAGAGGTGACCTCCATGTCCTTCAGATGTGCGTGTGACGTTAATTGAGCTCTGTAAGCCGTGCTGTTCCATTGAAGGACACGTGTGGGGCAGACTGACTGGCAGGATGACCCCTGACTCGTTGCTGCATCAAAACAGTGCCATCTTTCGCCTTTACGCCTGGTGCAACTGCGTCTGTTCTTATATGTGAGTGGACGTTTCTTGTGGGGAGGGCTTCTCTTCTCTTTCTCTGATGTAGAACCCTCATCATCATGTGAGTTCACCTCTGTTCTTACACGTCTTTACTGTATGTGAAAACAGCAGTGTCAGATCAGGGCGAGTGTTTTCACCACTGAGAGAATAAAAGTGAATAATGAAACAAAGCGGCAACTTTAACAAGTACCATAAATTTACAGCAGCTGTTACAGACTCAAATCAAATATATTTTTTTAATCTATAATAGTAAGAATAAGAGCAGCTCACCACTCTAAAGGATAATTCTGCGAAGCGCCGCGAATCAAACCTGCAACCTCTGAGTCAGTAGTTCTTACCGCTGCACCACCCAAGCAGTTGTATGAGCATCATACCCTAACCCAGTGGTTCTCAACTTGTGGGGTGGGCCCCTAGGGGAGCACGAAGTAACAAAAAGGGCGAAGATGTGAAAAAAAGAAAACAAGAATCGAAAATATGAAAAATACATCTATTGAAACCAAAACAAATTAACTTAAACTACATTCTGATACAGAAAAATAAATATTGAGTTAGATAAATGTCGATAAAAGTTAAGTAGGTATAATAAAATATGCATCTATGATATATCATTAATTAAAAAAGAATAAATTGGTATTATTGGGCTCCTTTCAAATAAACGTTAGGGGGGCGTGATAAAAACTGTTATAAAAACTCGGGTCGCAAATACTTAAAGGTTGAGAAATGCTGCCCTAACCTGATTTCTTTTCTTTGGTATATTCTTGAATAAAAGTGCACTTGTTTTGTTATACCTTTTCTGTTTTAGTTATGTGTTCAACAATTCCTGCCTCGCATTTCCTGTCATCCTACATTTACCCAGATCGTTATAGACATGGAACACAAATGAAATGTACGTATTCCAAATAACGATATATTATTTACACTATACAACTCCAGGCACCTCACACCCAGATAAAGAGACTTGTGCTGGGAGAGCTTCATCTCCGTCAAGGGGGAGGATGGGATAGCAGGCTGCTTGCTGCTTGTGGTGATCGACACATTTGCAAAGCAAAAGACGCTAATGGAGAGGAGCGAAGGAATTTAAGGTGGGCCGGGATTAAAAGTTAAAAGGGAAACTAGCGTTAATTAAATGTGGCTGAAAGCTCAAGCATTTGAGAGTTGCCTCATCATAAGAGGAACCATCAACGTAATTGCCAAGGTTAAAATTAAAGTAAATGGGTAATGAAAACCCCTTTAAAAATGAGGACAAACTACCGAGAAAACCCAAACACCCCTATTGTGAAATGCTGGTAAGATCAATGGGAAAACCCGTAGGACACCCTGTTAATGAAGCGATGTTTAGAATAATAAAAGAATTGACATGCATATAAAGATACTGGTGGCTCTAGTCGACTGTTAAAATGGTAGAATTCTGCAAATTAAGAGTCACATGACGTGATGTATTAGATAAGGTAACAGGAAAGTATAAAAGGGAATCACTTTTTTTTTGATTGCTCACTCCATGGACTGAGACATTTGTGCATATCTATGTGGAAAAAAAAAAAAAGCACTGTTCTGCCTTTTCATCCGGACTCGTAAATGACTTCTTTAAAAACAGAGGAAAGTTTTTTCCACTACAAGGTCCAACCAAACTGGTTTCATTCCTTATGCCCAGTGCTGCCAGAATCGGCTCCACATCCCTCCAGTGTAGTTTCTGACCTTGTGTCCAAACCCACTGAGATTTCAAATGGCTGCATGTATTTAGCATTTTGATACTGTGTAACAAATTACCCTAACAAAGAGGTAATCCGTTTGTGACTGACAAAAGATGAAAAAAGAAAAAAATTTTCCTGAAAGTGTTGTACAAACCACAGTGCGCGGGATGGTTTATTACTTTTTATAAAGGTACAAGTTGTTGATGCAAATTTAGAGAAGATGAGCGTTTAATGGACAATTCAACTCTCCAGCCTTTAGAAGTTTGGGATGTTGCAGGCCCAGTCACTGAAAATGTACACAGAATGCGGCGTCATCTCCACAGATCACCAATGAATATCTGAAATGGTGTGAGGAGCGTTTGAGATTCTACCAGGACAGCAACGGGTTTAAATCTCCATCAAGGATCACCGATAATCTTTAAAAGCAGTTTATATACTGCAGCTTGTGAACACAAAGTTTGTTTTACATTTTGGCAGGAAAATTATTAATAATAATAATAACAATTTTTTACATTTATATAGCACCATTTTCACTACTTAAAGTGCCTTAGTGAGAGGCGAGTCGCTTCAACTACTACTAATGCGTAACATCCACCTGGATGATACAACTGCAGCCATTTTTGAGCCAGTGCACTCAAAAAATGTAAAAAGACTGATATCGATAAAATATATTTAATTTATTTCTTACACACACTCCCAGACGTATTTCTAACCTAATCCATAAAGTACATCACCACAGCTGTTAACCATACTGCCTATAAATACCGGTGTGAAGATACGCAGTGCTATTCCATTCTCTTTATCGCTATTTTATGTAACAAATCCTTAAGCGCTATGACACACAGTACAGTGGTTTGTGAAGTCTAATCAGATTTTACATAATTTAAGTTACTGAATAATCGTTTATCCTTTTCAAATATTATATACATGTTGTAATTTGGTGTTTATTTAAATTTTTTTGTAGAATTTTCTAATTTCTTTTTTCACCATATGTGCATTTATTAATTTATTAACATTAATTTTTAATATTGTGCAATTTCAAAAAGTAGAACATATTTTTTGTCATTTTCCTTCAATGATATTTTGTTTGACCCTGCATGCTGTCATTTTTTGTTGTCACAGTTGCTATGCTGTTGCTATGGGTGATATTCAGGGTCATCTTGCATGTTTCATTGATGTCAAGGGTTTTTAAGGATTAAAGGATACGAAATAATAATAATAATAATAATAATAATAAGAAGAACAACAACAACAACAACAACAACAACTCATCATCTCAAAGAACCGGGCATGAGGACGCTTGTCATCTCTTTGCAAAAATGGAGATCCCCACAGTTACCGGATTAGCAGAAGGCATGCTCACTGCAGAAAAGGAGCAGCCCTTATTTATACACTTGACTCTCATAACTGAGTTACATTTAAGGCTTCTTGTTTACACAGCATAAGGAGTCACTGATTGATTAAACTACTAATTTTGCATATCACAGTCCAGGAACATTGCTCCCACAGCATGAGGCTTCACTGATTGGTCATGTAAAAGAAATGAGCATGTGGTCATGTAAAACCAAAGCGGACATGGGGTCATGTAAAATATCTACATCACTCCATGTCTAAATCGTTCTTCTAAGGGAGAATCGGCAGCCATGGCGGCAGGCCTTCGGCTCACCTTGGTCTGCTAAGTCAGAGGTACGATCTCAGCTGATATGTTCCTGCATATTACTAGTTTGGTTGCCATTAACACTAGAATTACCAAAGCCTACAAATAAACTTGTAACTCCGTCCCTCCTTAAATCCCTCCATCAGCATCTTTTGTCTTTAACATGTGTCGATAAGCAGCAAGCAACCTGCTATCACATCCCCCCACACAAATTGTTCTCAGCTCAAGTCTGTTTACCTGCGTGTCAGTTGCTTACAGTTGTATAGACTAGAGTAAATATTATATCGTTATTTGGAACACATGCATTTCATGTGTGTTCCGTGTCTACAACAATCTATGTAAACACATCGTTAAAACAGAAACGTTTTTCATGTTTTACTAATAACTGACAAAAAGTAGACATGAAGTGTATAATGTGTGAAGCCTGAAGTCCAAATATCAAATAAACACTTTCACAAAAGGTACAAGCATAACAAAACAAGTGCACTTTCTTCTTCTTTCAGCTGCTCCCGTTACGGGTTGCCACAGTGAATCATCTGTCCGCATATGGATTTAGCAAAATCATTTTTTAAAGAATATAACTGCAGAAAAAGAACCCACGTTAGGGTGTGACATTGACACGTCCTCGCTACGATTGCTTTGGTGGTGTAATGGTAAGAACTGCCGACTGCTAATCAAAAGGTCACAAGTTTGATTCCAAATGACTCCGTTTTGAGAAGTCAGTAGCTTTTCTTCTTACTATTTTAGAATAAAACATATGTTTGATTTGAGTTTGTAACAGCGGTGTAAATATATGGTACTTGTAAAAGTTAGCATTTTCTTAAATTCAGTTTTATTCCCTCAGTCGCGTTCACGCTCACCCTGATCTGATACTGCTGTTTTCAAATAACGATATACAGTAGTATTTACTCTAGTCTATACAACTGTAAGCAACTGACACGCAGGTAAACAGACTTCAGCTGAGAAAACTGGCAGTTGGAGGATGTTATAGTAGGCTGCTTGCTGCTTATTGACACATTTAAAAGACAAAAGACGCTAAAGGAGAGGTCGAAGGGATTTAAGGTGGGACGGAGTTACAAGATTTTTCATAGGCTTTGGTAATTCTAGTGTTAAGCATCTCTGGACATGGAGTGGAATGACCCACTGGCCCTTTGCGAAAGCGAGGCAGAGGAAGGTGTAAACTTCACGCTAAGTTTTGACACGGGTGAGCATTATTTTTTGTTTTTCTCATTTCGTGGACATCTCCACCTACTGCCCCACTCTTCTGCTTCCAGGGTGGGGGCGAAGTTGTTTGGTAGGCAGTAATCTTCTGTGCGCAGTCCAGAAGGATATTTTCACAAGGGACGGTGGTGGTCACCATCCCAAATGGCCAGTAGTCAGGGAGACTATGACCGACCCACAGACAAATTGATGGGCGCAAAGTGTTAGGTTCCAGCCTAAGATGGGGACCTATGCCTTGTCCCTACCTCTCCGTGAGGTCAAGACTCTGACTGGCGGATACTGCTCATATGCCGAGCGGTCCTATGCCATGGTGGCCTTGGGCCATGGGGAGGGGGTTGGCTGAAACCCTTTGCCTGCTTCAGCCCAGGGCCCTCGGAGACACAATTTCTCTGGCACCCGGAGATGAGAACACAGATGCCATCCTGTCCCTGTGGGGCACCTGGGCGCTGCCTTTCCTGGCAACGGATGACAGGAACTCACCCTGACATGCGACAGCCTAGCCGCTGTTCATTGGAGGTGCATTCCAACCTCCTACAGGTCTGTCTTGTTGATCCTGCCAGTAACACATGCTTGTCTTAGAGATTAAGCCATTCATGTCTAAGTGCAAATGGAAGTGACAGTGAACCTGCGAATGGCAGAATGGCCTTTGATCGCTCCACATTACTTGGATAACTGTGGTATTTCTAGAGCTAATACGTGCAAACAAGCGCTAACTCCCACCCTGGGGAGGATGCGTGCATTTATTAGACCAAAAACCCACCGAGGTCCCTGTGCCTGGCTAGCTTTGGTGAATCTAGATAACCTGGGGCTGATTGTGCGCTCCCCGTGGTAGCGATGACTCATTCTAATGTCTGTCATATTAATTGTCGATGGTACTTTCTGTGTCCACCATGGTGACCACAGGTAACGGGGAATCAGGGTTTAATTCCGGAGATGGAGCCTGAGAAATGGCTACCACATCCAAGGAAGGTAGCAAGTGCACAAATTACCCACTCCCAGCTCGGGGAGGTAGTTATGAAAAATAACAATGCAGGCCTCATTGAGCCCTGTAATAGGAATGAATGTATTTTAAATCCTTGCATGAGGATCAATTGGAGGGGAAGTCTGGTACCAGCAGCTGCAGTAATTCTTCAGATTGAACACTGAGAAGACAATCGAACTTGACTATCTTGAGGAAGTAAAAGTTGTAACAAGGTTTCCGTAAGTGAATCTGCATAAGTGAATCATTACCGATGCCACCCTTGACAGGCACCCTTCCTTGTCGACTGTCCGCACCCAACCTGACCTTTCATCTCTCCAGTGAGAGGAAAGAGGGTGGGGTCCTCCCTGGGACGGTCACAAAGTTGCCTTAAACACCTTTGTCGGCCAGAGAGGTTAAACCAGGCACCTACCTGTCTGCTTTGGTGACACCGTTCAATGACCTGGTGTGCCTCCCCTCTTTGCCAGGTGTGGGGGGGGTGCCAACTCCGGGCACCCAGGCCCCTATGCCACCCCACCTCAGTGCCTCTTGTTCCTCCTTAATGGGCCTTTAATATATACAGAGATCATTCGGCTCGTGCGTCAATGAAGGATGCAGCTAGCTGTGAGAACTAATATGAATTGCAGGACACATTGATCATCAACACTTCTAACACACCTTGAGTCTGAGTGGTGCCTTTCTGATCAATTGCCACACTGCTCCCTGCGGTTGGCACGGCTGGGCAGTTCACAAGGACCCAGACCCCTCTGTCCCATAAAAGCAGAACTGTGGTGCTGTAATGTTACTTTTCTTCCACATGCAGAGAAGGGAACTGGTCTGTGAGAAGGGCATTGGACTGGTCATTCCCACGATCTTTGCACACTCCCAGAGGGTGCCAGTGGGGTATGCCGGCACCTGGCCACAGAGACGGAACCCGATGCGGTTTCCCAACCGTGTCCAGAGTGGGGGATCCAGCCTCCCACTGTCTGACTCAGACCTCAGTTCAGACATGATGACCCACTGAATTTAAGCATATCACTAAGCGGAGGAAAAGAAACTAACCAGGATTCCCTCAGTAACGGTGAGTGAAGAGGGAAAAGCCGCTCCAAATCCCGCCTGCTCCTACCCAGGTGAGGGAAATGTGGTATACAGGAGACCACCTTCCCGGCGTCGAGCGTGGGCCAAAGTCCTTTCTGATCAAGGCTAAACCCATGGATGGTGTGAGGCCAATGGTGACCATTTTAATGCCGGGATCAGGTCTCCTCAGAGTCGGCTTGTTTGGGAAAGCAGCCCAAAGCGGGTTGTAAACTCCATACAAGGCTAAATACGAGCATGAGACCGATAGCCAACAAGTAACGTAAGGGAAAGTTTTAAAGAACTTTGAAGATAGAGTTCAAAAGGGCATGAACCCACCTAGAGGCTGGTTGCCATGAGGGCCAAGCCATGACAAGTAGGAGGGCTACCGTGAGAACCGTAGCGCGTATCGAGAACCGTAGCGCGTATGAGAAAATGAGGGCAACCATTAAGAAGGATATCAGAGAGGCTAAAAGACAGTTGAGAGGAATATAGCAGATAAGGCGAAAGAAGACCCAAGAGATTCTTTCAGTATTTTAGTAGTAAAAGAACAGTTAAGGAGGAGGTCAAGTTCATCAGGAATAGTAAAGGGGAATTAAAAGATACAGACAATGAAATAGCAGATGCCCTAAACTTACATTTTTCTGAGGTATTTACAAGTGAGCAAGTGGATAACCTCAGAGCAGTAACAGGGACTACTAAGGAGGTACTGAGGGATTTGGAAATTGTAGAGGGAGAAGTGCTGCTCAGATTAAATAAGATGAAATCAAACAAATCACCAGGCCCAGATAATATTTATCCTCGTGTTTTTAAGGAGGCTAGTGAGTACATATATAAACCCTTGACACATATTTTTAGGAAGTCACTGTGCACTGGAGAGATTCCAAAGGACTGGAAAATTGCAAATATCATCCCATTATATAAAAGGGTGACAGGGCAGATCCAAGCAACTATAGGCCAGTAAGCTTAACAAGCATCACAGGAAAATTAATGGAAGGAATTATTAAGGATAAGATTGAGCAACACATGGCAAGGACAGGAGTTATTCTGAACAGTCAGCATGGGTTCAGAAGAGGGAGGTCGTGTTTTACTAACATGTTGGAATTCTATGAGGAGGCAACAAAAGGATACGATCAAAGTGGAGCTTATGATATTATTTATCTGGACTTTCAGAAAGCATTTGATAAGGTGCCACATGAGAGGTTGGGCATCAAGTTAAAAGAAGTGGGAGTTCAGGGTAATGTTTTTAGATGGGTGCAGAATTGATTCAGACACAGGAAGCAGAGGGTGATGGTGCGAGGAACCTCATCAGAACTGGCCGATGTTAAGAGTGGTGTTCCACAGGGGTCAGTGCTAGGGCCGCTGCTATTTTTAATATATATAAATGATTTAGATAGGAATATAAGTAACAAGCTGGTTAAGTTTGCAGATGATACCAAGATAGGTGGATTAGCAGATAATTTGGAATCCGTTATATCATTACAGAAGGACTTGGATAGCATACAGGCTTGGGCAGATTTGTGGCAGATGAAATTTAATGTCAGTAAATGTAAAGTATTACACATAGGAAGTAAAAATATTAGGTTTGAATACACAATGGGCGGTCGGAAAATTGAGAGTAGAACTTATGAGAAGGATTTAGGAGTCATAGTGGACTCCAAGCTATCAACTTCCAAACAGTGTTCAGAAGCCATTAAGAAGGCTAACAGAATGTTAGGTTATATAGCACAATCTGTGGAGTACAAGTCCAAGGAGGTTCTGCTCAACCTTTATAATGCACTGGTGAGGCCTCATCTTGAGTACTGTGTGCAGTTTTGGTCTCCAGGCTACAAAAAGGACATAGCAGCACTAGAAAAGGTCCAGAGAAGAGCGACTAGGCTGATTCCAGGTCTACAGGAGTTGAATTATGAGGAAAGATTAAAAGAGCTGAGCCTTTACAGTTTAAGCAAAAGAAGATTAAGAGGTGACATGATTGAAGTGTTTAAAATTATGAAGGGAATTAGTACAGTGGATCGAGACTTGTATTTTAAAATGAGTTCATCAAGAACACAGGGACACAGTTGGAAACTTGTTAAGGGTAAATTTCGCACAAACATTAGGAAGTTTTTCTTTACACAAGAACGATAGACACTTGGAATAAGCTACCAAGTAGTGTGGTAGACAGTAAGACGTTAGGGACTTTCAACACTCGACTTGATGTTTTCTTGGAGGAAACAAGTGGATAGGACTGGCGAGCTTTGTTGGGCTGAATGGCCTGTTCTCGTCTAGATTGTTCTAATTCTAATTCTACCGTGGTGTGCATTGAAGCCTAGGGCGAGGGCCTGGGTGGAGCCACCATAGCTGAAGATCTTGGTGGTAGAGGCAAATATTCAAATGAGTGCTTTGAAGGCCGAAGTGGAGAAGGGTTCCATATGAACAAGAGTTGAACATGTGGTTAGTCGCTCCTAAGGGATGGGTAAGCGCTTTTCCGAATCGTGGGGTGATGGCCTCCGTCACCCCTGTGCTTATCGAAAGGAGTTGGGTTCAGATCCTCGAATCTGGAAAGGTGGAGAGGGACCCCCTGGAGGGAGGGCGTGCAGTGTAGTGGCGCAAACGATCCACAGAAGCTGGCGGAGCCACGGGAGAGTTATTTTTCTCATTGAAGGGCAAGGCTGCCCTGGAATAGGTTCATCCTGAGGCGCCCTCACCTTGGAAATCGTTGTATTTCTGCGGCTTGAAAATCTGGGGGAGAGGGTGTAAATCTCTTGCTGGGCCGTATTCTTATCCATAGCAGGTCTCTAAGGTGAACAGCCTCTGGCATGTTAGAACAATGTAGGTAAGGGAAGTCAGCAAGCCAGATCCATAAATTCGGGGTAAGGATTGGCTCTAAGGGTTGGGTCGTTCGGATTGGATTGGACAAAGCTCCAGGCGTATCCCCTGGTGGTGACTCTGGATGCGTGCTGGGCCCTTCCCATGGATTGCCCTAGCTGTGTTGCACATTGGCCTGCCTCTGACACCCTACCTCTCTCCCTGGTGACTCTACCTCAGGAGCTATGGTCAAGGGGCTAACCAAACATAGCTGTTAGGGTCATTATTGGCGGTCTGATCATTACAGATCTCTTAACACTAGAATTACCAAAGCCTACGAAAAAACTCATAAATCTGGCCCATCTTAAATCCCTTAGCACATCTCCGTCAGCGACTTTTGTCTTGTAAGTGTGTCGATAAGCCCAAGCAGCAAGCAGCTTGCTATACCACTATCCCAAAGCAATTTAGAAAAAGCCCAGCTTAAGACTTGATTATCTTGGAGTGAAGTGCTGGAGTTTTAGAGGGGAAAATCGTTATTTGGAAAACATGCATTTCATGTGTGTTCTGTGTCTACAAAAATCTATGTAAACACATCGTTAAAACAGAAATGTTTTTAATGTTTTAGTTATAAATGACAAAATGTAGACATGAATTGTATAATGTGTCCAAATATCAAATAAACACTTTCACAAAAGGTGCCAAGTACAATACGACAACTTCCGCGGTGCAGCAGTAAGATCGATCCTGGAGGTCTTGCAAATTTACCGTTTGAGTAGTGAGCTGCTCTTATTGTTAATATTATACAATAAAAATATACATTTGATTTGCTTCTGTAACAGCTGGAGTAAATGAATATAAAAGCTAGCATTTTTTTTTTCCCTTTTATTCTCTCAGTCACAATCACGATACATACCACCGCCCTAGGGATCTAATGCTGTTAGTTTTTATTTGAAACTGGGAATAACTGTAGATGTGAGTGGTGTTTTGAGACAATGGAACTGGACATTCTCTGATCTGGAGGGATAAAAGCTGACACACAAACACTGGTGAATCTGCCTTCTTTGTATCTCACCATCACTTGAATTTTTTGATTCAGTTTTATTGAGTGTTCCTGCTCAAGCTGAATTAGTATGCACCTTATGGTCCATGATGTCCAAACCGCACTGACAAAAACAGAGACATATGTATATATGATATTTGGAATAATTCATTTTATGACCTGTATAGTACATTTCATAAAACATTGTGGCACCGATGCAACATTATTCATATTATTCTTAGTTAATCACATGCCTTCTTACGCTTTTAATCAGTGACCTCATTTTTTTTCCCGATCTTGCCCATTCTCCATACATTGCTGTATGGTGCTGTTTCTTTTGTACTCCAGGACATGCAGAGAAAAGAATAGTACAGAGAGGTTAGTTCAGCACTATATGTAATCATCAAATTCAAATGTTAGCAGTTCACACACACCCAAGCACCGTCCTTCCTACATTTACGACATGTGTACCTGTTGCAATGTACACACTTCTCTCTATGCTGTGGTTACTATTACACTGAAGGGACGCCTGACACTGACTGAGTTTGCTTTCCTGGGGAAGTGAAAGTCTTGGAACAGAAGCTTGTCGATGTTGTATCCTCTTTTTCTTTTTCCATCGCCTTTTCTTGTAAGCGACAACGAAGTTCCTCTGCAAGGTGAGCCATGAACACTCTTCTTTTCTCAGAGCCCCCAGTGCATGCCTTATACAGTACATGTGCGTTCATCGCCGTCAAGTCAAGCATATTATGCCAGAAAGCAACCGACCACCCGTGTGCACCTGCTCGCACTGAATAAGCTCATGCCTTCTGGTGCACGATGTCAACGATGCCCTGGGGAAAAAGAAAGAGACAAATATATGTGACATTTTGAAGAAATTATTTCATGACCTGAATAGTACCAATCAGAAAACATTGTCACACTAATTCAGTATTATTTGAAAATGAACAGTGTCAAATCAGGTGTAAATTTAGGCTGACGTTGTTAGTTAGGGTAAGATCAAGAGGTGGAGGAGTGAGAGTGTGATCATGACTGACAGAATAAAAGGGAAAAAAAGCTAACTTTTACAAGTACCATAAATTTCGCCCGATCTGTTGCTGTCCGTTTCAAATAATATTGCATTAGTGCGATGATGTTTTCTGATTGGTACTATACAGGTCTTAAAATGAATAACTCCAAATATCACATATACCTATGTCTCTGTTTTTTATCAGTGCGGCTTTGACATCATGGACCATAAGGTGCATACTAATTCAGTGTGAGCAGGAACACTTAATAAAAATGAATAAAAAAAATCAAGTGACAATGAGATATGAAGAAGGCAGATTCACCAGCATTTGTGTGTCAGCTTTTATCCCTCCAGATCAGAGAATTTCCAGGTCCACTGGCTCTAAACACCAGTCACATCTACAGTTATTCCCATTTTCAGATAAAAACTAACAGCGTCAGATCTGTGGTGGTGGTGGTGGTGGTTTGGGAGTTGTATCGTGACTGAGAGAATAAAAGTGAAAAAAAAAACGGTAACTATTACAAGTACTATAAATTTACACCGGCTGTTTCAGACGCAAATGAAACATATGTTTTTATTGTATAATATTAACAATAAGAGCAGCTCACTACTCAAAATGGAAAATTTACGAGACACCCAGGATCAATCCTGGGACCTCTAGATTTTAGGTCAGCAGTTCTTACCACTGCACCACGTTCAGTAAGCTGTCATATTGCAGTTGGCACCTTTTGTGAAAGTATTTCTTTTATATTTGGCCTTTATCCTTCACACATTATACAGTTCATGTCGACATTTTGTCATTTATAACTAAAACATGCAAAATGTTTCTGTTTTAACAATGTGTTTACACAGATTTTTTTCGTATGCTTTGGTAATTCTAGTGTTGAAGAAAGAACTTCTTACAGGACAATGTCCCATGAGGATCCTACACAAAATGCTAGTAGGATCTCAACCACTCCTCTGTGATCATTACCTGAGGGATCACAGTTGTAAGGATCGGGCGAATCACACCGCTGCTAACCTTCGATACAATACATTCTGTACATAACTATATGCTATTAAATACCGTCGCTTCTTATAAAAGATTATTAGTAATGGAATAACAAGAAAGAAATAAGAGTTAAGGAAAAAAATACATAATATCATTAGTATATAACCACTCAGCTGTGAATCATTTATAGTAATACACTTAACCATTAAATCGTATAGTTAGATTGTACACACTGAAGATAGCACAAAACCACTTATCCCCCTAAGGAACTTAATAATTTGATCACTTCCTGCATCATATTAGTGTACAAACATGCTTGTTCAGAGGCCATAACATACTCCCAATTTCTACAATAAGACAATAATATCCTAAAATATACAGAGGATTGGGCCAGGAATTAGTACCACAACATGTGTCTGCGGGATTAAATCTCATAGTGATTACATCCCCCAAGCCATATCAATGCAGCACGTGCTGCCTTGGCCGTAAGGGGTGCATGCCATTCATAACTTGGATGGCGAATGGGCAAGAAGGCCAACCGGAGGGGCACGGTTGACGAGCAACGTTAAAACTCAGAATATGCCTGGTAACGGGCTCTTAACTAGCCAAATGTCTTGTCATCTAATTAGTGAATGGATGGATGAGATTCCCACTGTCCCTACCTTCTATCTAGTAAAACCACAGCCAAGGGAACAGGCTTGGCAGAATCAGTGGGGAAAGAAGACCCTGTTGAGCTTGACTCTAGACTGGAACTGTGAAGAGACATGAGAGGAGCAGAATTAGTGGAAGGAACCCGGACTTGCCTGGGGCACCGACGGTGAAATACCACTACTCTTACTGTTCTTTCAATCACCTGGTGAGGCGCGAGGGGAACTTTTCCCTTCAAGGGTTAAACGCATGAGTTGCCCTCAGGTGCAACCCACTCCAAGGACAGTGGAAGGTTGGAAGTTTGACTGGGGCGGTACACCTACATAATGGAGGTGTCCCAAGGCAAGCTCAGAGAGGCCAGAAACATCTCATGGAGCAGAAGGGCAAAAGTCCATTTGATCTCGATTTTCAGTATGAGTACAGACCGTGAGAGTAGGGTGTCATGATCCATCTTGCATTTTGGGTTTCAAGCATGAGGTGTCAGAAAAGTTACCACAGGTATAACTGGCTTGTGGCAGCGAAGCGTTCATGGAAACATTGCTTTTTGATCCTTCGATGTCAGCTTTTCCTATCATTGTGAAGCAGAATTCACCAAGCATTGGATTGTTTACCCATTAACTGGGAATGTGAGCTGGGTTTAGACCATCGTGAGACAGGTTAGTTTTATGCTGCTGATGATGGTGTTGTCCCAATAGCAATCCTGCTTAGTCTGAACGGAACTGCAGGTTCAGAGATTTGGTGTATGTGCTTGGCTGAGGAGCCAATGGTGCGAAGCTACCATCTGCAGGATTATGACTAAACACCTCTATGTCAGAATCCCTCATAAATGTGACAAAACTGTAGCACCAGGCCTCGATGGGCCAGGGATAGCCAGAGGCTGCCCTGGAAGGCCGTTCAATACGGGGTTGGGGAGTGGCCCGGATGAGCAGCCACTTCCTCTTCCTCTTAGCTTTTCGGTTCATGGGGAACCGAGTGCTAACTCATTTGACGACCTGATTCTATCAATCTATTGAAAGACAGCCCTCAAGCCAAGCTTTTGCCCCTTCCCTACCCACGCCTTCTACATGCCCAGAAAACGGCCTGAGGACTTTGCAGACGCAACTGGCCTGGCGGGTACATGACCAGATGTCCATTTGCCTCTGACCCAGGGCTGTGAAGACCCAGAACTCTGACGTAAAGGCGATGGTGGGGCTTAATAGTCAAAAAGGCAGAATCCAAAAAATAAGAGACTGGTCAGGGACATAGGAAGGGTACATGACCAGATGTTTGTCATGTAACTTAAAAGAGTCAGGAGTGGTATGGGGCCCAATGGAGTAGCAGAGATCATGTAGCTGGGGAGGGCAATGGGTCATGCCAGCTGGGAAGCAGAGGGTCGTGTAGTTGAGGCGAGCAGAGGGTCATGTAGTTTGCAACAGGGGCTGGAAAAAATTCTAAATCTCCTCAGGTGCAGAAGGTCATATAGTATGTGAGGCATAAGTAAACCTACTTTTGCCCACCTGTTTCAACTACATGACACTCTTCCTCTGAGTTCACATTACCCTCTGTGGGGTCAGCAAAAGTAGGTTTACAGTCGTTCATATGAAAAAACACATGCAGGTTATATATGGGGGGTGCGGGGATGACCAGCTGAATGAATTCTACAACCACATCAACACAGAGATGTGTTGAGCCTGTAATCCAGTTCACCATGGGAAAAGAAATGAACCAACACATCAGCTTCCTGGACATCTACATTGAAAGAAATAATGACACCACCCTGCCCACAACTGTTTACCGTAAAGAATGCTACGCAGACAAGATATTACACTTCGCCAGCAACCACCCGGTATCTCATAAACGGAGCTGTGTTAAAACTGTATTCAGAAGAGTCCACACTCACAACCATGAAAGACGCTATCTCTTCCATCTTTTCACTTCAAACGGATACTCAAAAATATTCATTAATCGGAGCTTACACAGAAGACACCAAAAATCTCAGCAAACAATCGATTTGAATCAGAACCTGGCACTCACTCCCTTATCACCACAAGGTGTCTAAAGGTGCAGCATGCATCCTGGCCAAGTCAGGTGTCAGAATAGCACACAAACTCACGAACAATCTGTGCACGGTCCTCTTTAATGCTAAAAACAAGAAATCGACAGCAGAAAGATGAAACGCAGTTTATAGCATTCCATGCAGTTCTTGCCCAGCGGTATACATATGACAAATGTCAAAAAGAATTAGGGTTAGGGTTAGGGTTAGGGTTAGGCAACGCTGTCAGAAGAAAGGACTCACTATCATTGATCAATACACATACTAAATCAACAGGACATATGTTTAACTGGAACAATGTACAAGTAAATTTTAAGGCCAGTACTAAAAGTGCCAGAGAGCTGGCCGAATCTTGGCTATCAAATGAAAACGCCATCAACAGACACTTGGACATAAATCCAGCATATGCAAACTTAAGAAGAACATGTTCATAATAAACAAAACTTTACACCTGATACCCACCCCTTCCTGATCACACTGACTTAGCCACCTCCCTGCAAACATTTTTTTGTTTTGCTATATATTGACTTTGATTCTTGTAAGTCTAAGCATTATCCTCTGATAAAGACCCCTGGCAGGGGTTGAAAGCTCAGGAATAAAAACTACTTTATGATACGTGATTCATTTTTTCTCCCTTTGTGGATCTTCAGATGCAAATATATATATATATATATATATATATATATATATATATATATATATATATATATATATATATATATATATATATTTCTGATTCTGATATATGTATCAGAAAATGTTAATATGTTATCCAAAATGCTAAAACAGGCTCTCTATACTGTGAGGTTTCTGAACTCTTTTTTGCCATGTCTGTGGAGGACTATTTGTGAATTGGCGAAGCAACTGCAGGTTCACAGTGCCACAGCACAGCGCCGTGGAGACAACTACGAGCCAATCACAGTCGCTTATGAGTGATGCAAGGAACATTATAAATGCAGGGAACAGTATGACTTGGCCACTGACCTGGCTCCGACTAGGCCCGTTTGCTGTGTCTGTGTATAGGAGAATGGCAGATCCCACTATGTTCCTGTTTCAAGTTGAATAAAGCTGGTTTTGGTAAAGTGCTGAGACTCAGCATAACTATTAGGGTGCAAGACAGCAACTCACACATCACATAGCACCAGAAGTGGGATATTGCGCCAATGGAGCCCGAAGAGGCATAGGATACCCCAATACCAGCAGAGCAAAATGTGGCTACTGTGAGCACTCGAGTCGTCAAGCTCTCCAGGAATGTGCTGATGAAGATGGCTCCCTCGGATGACCAAGAATGTTTCCTATTCTGCTTCGAGTACACAGCAACATTGATGCAGTGGGACAGGGGTGCCTGGCTAACTATTGTGACCCTGTTTTTAACTGGGGAGGTCATACAGCTCATGCAAAACCACCCTCCCGAAAGCCTTGATAATTATGACTTCCTAAAGCAACAGATCCCCTCCCAAGGCTGTGAGCCTGGAGGCCAAGGGCACCATTTTCGTCTGCGGCATATTGATCCGGAACTGCCCCATATGAAGCTAGATCCAGGGTGTAGTGGACCTGATTCAAAGCTGGACCCATGGAGATACTTTTGAGCACATTGTGGAGAATCTGGCTATTGATGCAGTGCTGTCAGGGAAAGACGAGAGTCTTTGTAATTAAATTCTACGGAACGATGTCCACTCGCTGCTAGACCTGACCCGGAGACAGTAGGGCACAAAATCCACCTGGAAACAATGAGGCTACACAGGCTTGACCCAAACTTCGATCCAGCCAGCACAGACTTATAGGGTCACCGGCACCATGGGTGAAAGACACCATTGTGGGAACACCACAGGATGGACTGAATGCAACTGTTTTCACTGTGATCAACCAGGACCTCTGGCTCGGGAGTGTCACCTTCCACCTGTGCAAACAATGGCTATAGGTATGGCCCAGGTATGCGGCTTGTAAGTTTCCCCCAAGATGTTAAAGGAGGACAATTTTAAGGTCTCTAGTACGTTGGGCAGACGGAAAGTCTCTGCACTGTTAGAATCTGCTAGTGACCCCTGCGTAGTCCGTCGTGACTCATTCTGGCAGACCCCTTATAAAACTACAGAGCAAGTGCATATCACCTTCGTCCATGGGAATATCACTGAAGGAATAGATTGCCACGCTGTTCTCTATTGTGGTGGAACATCTTCAGTGTGAGCAGGAGGCACAGAAACGTGATTACGACAAGACAAGTAAACTTCGCAAGTTTCAAATTGGGGATCAGGTGCTATTGTTGATTAAGATGGATTTACATAAACTTTGGGCTGAGTGATTAGGTTCGGCAGTCATAGAAGAAGATGTGTTCCACATGAATTAAAAAGTTAGGATTCCAGGGGCGGCAGAAGCCTGTACAGGTTTTGCATATTAACCTGCATAAGGAGTGGTAAGAACCGTGTGAGGTCATGGTCATGTCCACAGCAGTCCCTCAGACAGAATTCGCTATTGGCAAGGATTTAACTGGCACTCAGAAAGTGGAATTGCTATTGGTGATCGAAGGAACTCAGGCGTCTCGCAGCACCTGACAAGGCAACAATAGCGTATCTCTGTCTGGTGTTACTGTGCAAGTGCCCCCGTATCGCATGCTAGAGGCAACAAGGAAGGTGATAAACAAAGAAGTGGATCAGATGATCCAGTTAGATGTGATTCATCCTAGTGGCGGAGCCCAATTGTATCTGTTTCAAAGCCCGATGTTTCAGTTCATTTCTGTATTGATTTTAGGCATTTAAATAAGAGTTTCAAGTTTAATGCATATCTGATGCCACGTGTGGATGAGCTGTTGGGAGAAGCTTGGGCCAGGCTCATAAATTTCCACCCTAGCCCTCACAAAGGGATATTGACAAGTGCCCTGGAAGAATCCAGTTGCGAGAAGAGCGCGTTTGTCACTCTGGATTGGCTGTTTGAATTTACAGTGCTTCCTTTTGGTCGCCATGGTGCACCGTTGACCTTTCAGCTGATGACAGACCAGATCCTGCATCCCCATTCCGCGTACGTGAAAGGAGAATTAAAAATGCAGGCAGTGAAATAGCGGACGCACTAAACTTGCATTTTTTTAAGGTCTTCACAACTGAGGAAGTGGATAACTTCCCAATGGTAAAAGGGACCACCAAGAATGTGCTGTGTGATTTGGAAACTGTAGAGGGAGAAGTGCTGCTCAGATTAAATACGCTGAAATCAAACAAATCTCCAAGACCAGATAATATTTAACCTTAAGTTCTTAAGGAGGCTAGCAAGTGCAGATATAAACCCTTGAGGCATATTTTTACGAAGTTCTTGCACACTGGGGAAATTCAGAAGGACTGGAAAATTACAAATATTATCCTATTAAATAAAAAGGGTGACCAGGTAGATCCAAGCAACTGTAGGCCAGTAATCTTAACAGGCATCAGAGGAAAATTAATGAAAGGAATTTTTAAGGATAAGATTGAGTAACATCTGGCAAATACATGAGTTTTACTAACACTAGAATCACAAAAGCCTACGAAAAAACTTATAAACCCGGCCCACCTTAAATCCCTTTGTACCTCTCTGTCAGCATCTTTTGTTTTGTAAATGTGTCAGTAAGCACAAGCAGCAAGCAGCCTGCTATCACATCCCCCACCGGCAGAAACAGCAAAAATCGCTCTCCCAGCTCAAGCCTTGTTGATCTAGGAGTGAGGAAGTACCTAGAGCTATACAGGGTCGTTATTTGGAACACATGCATTCCATGTGTGTTCCCTGTCTACAAAGATCTAAGTAAGTGTAAGACAGGAAATGCAAGAAATGTTGAACACAAACCTAAAAGACAAACTTTTTCCATGTTTTAGTACTAACAACAAAATTTTGACATGAAGTGTATAATGTGTGAAGACTGAAGTTCAAATAGCAAATAAGCTCTTTCACAAAAGGTACAAGTATAACAAAACAAGTGCACTTTTATTCAAGACTATAACTGAAGAAAAGAAATTGGGTTAGTGTGGTTAGTTGTAGCGACTGGTAGTACAGCGGAAAGAACTGCCGACTCATAATCAACAGGTTGCTCGTTCGAGCCTTGCTGCGTCACAAAATAAACGTTTTGAGTAGTGAGCTGCTCTTCTTGTTACAATTATATAATAAAAACATACATTTGATTTGAGTGTATAACAGCCACTGTAAATGTATGGTACTTGTAAGGGTTAGCATTTTTTTTATTCAGTTTTATTCTCTCAGTCACTTTCACCCCAATCTGACACTGTTAGTTTTCAAATAAAGACGTGCTATAACAGAGGTGAACTCAGATGAGGATGAGGGTTCTCCCTGCAAGAAACGTCCACTCACACATAAGAACAATGCAGCTGCACCGGGAGTAAAGGCGAAAAATGGCACTGTTTGGATGCAGCAAGAAGTCCGGCGTCATCCTGCCAGTCAGTCTGCTCCACACATTTACCTTTAATGAAAAAGTACGGCTTACAGAGCTCACCAACATATTGTGCAAAGTCCTGTTTGTGATTATGTTTTGTGATGGTCTTTATATAAAAAATATATGCTACTTATATAAAATAATATAAATGTATATATATTATAATATAAAAGATCAAATGTTATTTACCATGATCTATTTATGTATCTTCCTACAGTGTAAAGTCAGAAGTAGACTTCAAAGCTTCCTCTGTTTATTCGACACGGGCACGCTGACACAGTACATGTGTACTGAAGTGATTTTAGCTGCAGGTGGAAGCTCCACACAATTGTGGTTACGGTTGTGCCTTTGTCCTGAAATGGTTTCATAAGCTTTATGACCTCAGTCTCGGAAGGTCTTTCTCCCATGGGGCAACTGGGATCTTTTCCTGAATAAAATCAAACACAGTTGCATAGGGTGCGACAGGAGCTTCCACCTGCAGCTGAAGTCCTTTAGCGAATGTCTAAGCTGTCCCTGTGTCTCCTTTAGATCCTTCTTAAAGGTTTTCCAGGTCTTTCGTTCAACTGCATATCTCTGTAGTTTGTTTCAGAGTCCCACAACTCCATGTGTTTCCTGGCTTCAGTTCTGCACTGCCCTTAATCTTTTTGTGTGTCCTTGAGCTTGTGATTCACTCTTAAACTGAAAGAATTCTGCTGGATATGCCTGATCAATGCCTTTGGGGATTTTGAAGACCTGGATTAGATTTCCACAGAGTCTCCTCTGCTCAGAAATAACAGGTTTAAGTTTCTGAGTCTGTCCTACAGTCCCATGATGCTCCTGGTTCCTCTCCTCTGCACATCTTCAAGTGCTGCTATGTCTTTATGTAGCGTGCTGCCTAGAACTGCACACATCTCTCCAGATGCAGTCTCACTAGCAAGTTATATAGTCCAAACATAACATCTCTTGATCAATATTCAATCGTTTTATGATTGAATGTCACATTTTATTTGACTTTTTAATTGGTTCCGCTCATTGCTTAGACAATGAAAGTGTTATGTTAAAAATGAGTTGCTGTTTGTGGACCCTGTCCATATTTATGTGTCTCCTAATATCCTCTGAAACCTGATGATAAAGAGGACATGCGTCCTGTGATAACTGCATTGTTTAAGAAGGGAAATATAATGTCACATACAAGTCACTGCAACAACCCATCTTCACTATTCAGAAAAGCACAGACATGGAGGTTTATACAAGATTTACGAGCAATTAAGTGTGTTATTCTGCAGTTCGCAAAAGCCCAACCACTATTATAGCATCCACTATTTCTGGAGGGATTGCAAATTAATAATTCAGTTACAGAACGTCAACCCAACCAGAAGTTTAAATGTTTATAATAACCTGCCATTCTCTGTTTCATTTTGGTTCACTCATTTGAATATTGGAAGATTTCACCACTAGAATGTCACACTTTTAACCTTTCACTGAAACATATGGAGGAGTGCAGCAGAGGATTGGCAATGCTAAATTGGCCTGCATGAGTGTGTGTGTGTTCACCCTGTGATGAAGTAGCAGCCTGTCCAGAGTTTGATCCTGCCTTGTGCCCAGTGCTTGCTGGAATTGGTTCAGGCTACCCCGTGACCTGCTCTGGATAAGTAGTTTAATAAGATGGATGGATGAATGTTGTTTTGTGAATCTTAGTATAAAGAACTAAAACTGTGTGACTAACAACATTGAAATGAGTCATGAAAGGGGGGTCCACGGCAGCCTTCTCTCACTGACTGTCATCACAGACAAGTGGTAAAGAAGGCCAATTCAACTCTGTCACACAGCAGCCATCCTCTGTCTCCAAACTGTCACTTGTGGCCACCAAGGGTCCCAAGTGTAAAGACCCCCAGACTGAATTCCTCTTTTATCTCAGAGCTATCAGCCTTCTGAATTCTAGTAGCTGCAGGAGTCCTGTGGAGTTCTGAATTATTATTGTGTGCTCGTCGTTATTATTGATCAAGAATCGTTATTCTGATTTGTAGAAGTCTTATGGTGTGTGCGCTGATTACAACAATGCCTGCCATGTGTGGTCTCTTTTATTATTTTCTTGTCCCTATTTAACAATGTCCTATGTGTCACACATTCCTGCTGCAAACAAATTTCCCTCTGGGTTAATAAAAGTCTTCTGCTGTCCTGCTGAGTAAAAGCCACACATGAAAAGAGACAACATGGAGATTCAACACCGGCAGTGACCGGGCAAAAGGACTGGAACAAGAACACTAAATGAAAAGGGCAGAAGTGCGGACCACCACATCATAATACCTTCTGAATAAACACACAAGGGGGTCTTAAATGAGGGGGCAACTCTTAAAGTGGAACAAGTAAAGCATCAGCTGAGCAGAGCAGAAATAAAAGGAACTGAGAGTCCATTAGGAATTGTCTTATACAGTGCAGACCATAATACCTTCAAATACAATTTATGGGTCACGTTTACTGGTGTACTCATACCTCAGAAACAAAAATAAAGAATTAAACTCAGTTTTCCACAAACATTTTTTTATTTGCACATAATAACAATGTAATAACAGTGAATCTTACATTCAGCTATTGTTTAGTCCTGAAAAGTCTGCTAAAGAGACAACTTGAAGTGCGTTAAAGAATGTCACCAAAAAATGTCTCCCCGTATATCATGTGCCTAATTTGTACAAAAAGTACTTTACTGCAACAAACCTATTAGATGGGAGAGCAGTGAGGATTATAAAGATGATTCAAAATTATACAAGTGTGCTTCTAAAAATAACAAAAAACTTTGTAACAATTATATTTTACAGAGCCATGACAGGCAAATATTAACAAATGTCAGTCTAAAGCAGCAAATCCTACGTTTAATTGTGGACATCAAACCTCATTTGACCTTCTCAGTCATCCATTTCAGTTCCTCACAGTCACCTCAGTGTCATTTAGTGAGCCAGCAGTGTGAGGAGTGAAGGCCGACTGCACCGTCTGCACTTGTGTGAGTTGTGTAGATTAAAGTGCAGGAATAGGAAACATTAACTTCACAATAAAATGGAAAAGATGAACATAATACAAAACTAAAATAATAAATGAAGAAGTATCTCGTAAGTTTTCATTCTTAATCAAATCCCCACCGGTGTAACCAAAGTTGAACAGAATGTGGCCGTCGTCTGAGCTCTACTGTTTTTAGTTTTAGTTGTGAAGTCTGTGTTCTATTAACAGATATTTATATTTCCAGATTGTAAAAAAATTCAGCACGTTACTTAACAATTTATAATCAAATAAATAATTCTGTCCCAAAATAATGAAAATAACTATAATCATTATAAAATTTAGAAGAAAAAAAAGTCACCAAGAAACCCTACTGGAACCAGAGATAAGACAAGTCTCCCTTCATTGCAACTCCTACTGTATTTCCCTTTGCTAAATTTTTAACCACAATGTTTGCACTATCTGCCCAGACTATTGCTATAATGCTCCCCTACAATCCCGACATCATAATTTAAGGCAGTCTCGTAAGATTTGGGACTGTCTTGACCCTATGCCTCCACACCCTTGAATGCTGAACATCACTGTGTAGTCTGGCTCTGGTTTGTTTTTAGTGTTTCCTGGGCCTGCACTGCTGCAATGGCCGTGGTATTCTTATGATTTCACTTCCTGTGTTCCTCTGGGGTTTCTACTGCTCGAGTGTTTTGTGTAAATAGATATCCTAAATAATATGTGCATCACTATCCTCAGGCCATTCATCATCCCTGGTCTGGTGCATCACATCTTGATTTATTTTATGACAGGCTTCTTTAGCTTTGAGTGCTTTGCTGTCTCATCATACGTTAATGCATTTGATGTCTTTCCCTTATTGATGCTTATTCCTCTTCAGATACAGATGCCTGTTTCTGTCCGTCTGACAGTAATTCTCCGTTTGACAGAAAATGATTAAAATTTTCTGTTGAAAAGAAAACACGAACACATTTCTCCAGTTTTGATGTCGCTACACTGGTTACCTGTGTCATTTAGAATTGACTTTAAAATACTGCTTATGGTTTACAAAGCCTTAAATAATCTCGCTCCATCTTATATATCGGAATGTCTGACACCTTATATTCCAAATCGTAACCTTAGATCTTCAAATGAGTGTCTCCTTACAGCTAAACTTAAAAGAAGTGGTGAGGCGGCCTTCTGCTGTTATGCACCTAAAATCTGGAATAGCCTGCCGATAGGAATTCGCCAGGCTAATACAGTGGAGCACTTTAAAACACTGCTGAAAACACATTACTTTAACATGGCCTTCTCATAACTTCACTTAACTTAATCCTGATACTCTATATGTTCAATTTCATCATAATAACTATTCATGGTGGCTCTAAAATCCGTACTGAGCCCAACTCTCTCTTCTGTTTCTTTTTCTGGTTTCTCTGTGGTGGCGCCCTGCACCACCACCACCTACTCAAAGCACCATGATGCCCCAGCATTGATGGACTAAAAGCCAGAAGTCCACGTGATCATCACCATCATCATCAAGTCCTTCCGTGAAAACCATAAACACAAAGAGGACTGTTTCATTTATATTAGGTAGATTGCCCAGAGGGGACTGGGCGGTCTCGTGGTCTGGAATCCCTACAGATTTTATTTTTTCTCCAGCCGTCTGAAGTTTTTTTTGTTTTTTCTGTCCCCCCTGGCCATTGGACCTTACTCTTATTCTATGTTAATTAATGTTGACTTATTTTATTTTCTTACTGTGTCTCTTATTTTTCTATTCTTCATTATGTAAAGCACTTTGAGCTACATTTTTTTGTATGAAAATGTACTATATAAATAAATGTTGTTGTTGACATATTTGGTGTTAACATTTGCTGTGCCATCAAATGGAGTGTGTCTACATTTACGAATGCCATACTAAATGTCTTATAACAGAGATATAGCAATCTGACAGACACACAGATACACAGAAACACAGACAGACACTTCATATGTCTCTGTTATATGTCATTTGGTTCAACCAGCTGTTGGAATGACAAATGTGATGCATTGTATTACTACAAATGCTTTTGAAGCATCATATGTTGGAATGACAGAGAAATAGCAACTGGAGAAACAGAACACACACAAACTGTGGACAGGAAAACATTTCGTATGGAGCGGTGCTGATCTGTGGACTGACAGTTAGGAAATCTTCTCTACACATCATGGCGCTATGTCACCTCACATTCTCTTAGCCCTCTTAATGGCTTCTGAGCCATTAACAGAAATTGACAGAGATGACCTCATTATAACATCAAAGTCTTTCTCATAAGGAATACTTTCAAGTTTCAGACCTGCCATTGTGTATTCAAACCTAACATTTTTATTTCTTGTAAAGACGTGCAAGTGTCCGACGATGGGTGGGCTTTCTGTGCAGAACAGAGTCTGCTGACCTGTTCTCCCCTAAAACACATTGCACTAAGTGCACAAATGACAAAAAATGTGACTAGTGACATTGGAAAGGTGTTTCATTGACAGAAGGAGAGATGGGGGGGTCTTATGTGAATTTTGCATTAACTCGTGTGGTGAGGACCACTTCACTGTCTGTGTCGATGAGGAGGGTAATGGCAACAACACGACACACACAAACTCCTTCAAAGTTGTACGCCTGCTATCATTGAGGAGCTGCTGCTAATTTAAATCAAAACTGAACTTGTATGTTGGAGATGGCGGTCCTCTTGTATTTTTTATTGTACAGTTTGGCTTTTCTGTAAAACACATCCTTGCTGTTACTGTAAAAGAGTGCAGATTTAAATGCAACTGAAATATAAATGTAGTATAGTGAATCTAAGCATTAAAATATAATTGAAGATTGTTTTGGAGAAACATCATTTCCTCCCTTATTTAGAACTTTAATTGTTTATTTAGAACTTTAATTGTCCTTATGGTGATGATGGCAAACAGACTCCTGCAGCTCCTCCAGGCTTCAAAACCGACAGAAGCAGTCGCTTACTTTTGTTTTATACAAAGCTGCACATGTCTTCTAAATAAAAACCATATCGGGCAGCGCGGATGAATTTGAATTTGTACAGTTTTACATGCCACTGACACCAAGAAATGCATATTGTGTGTCTGATGATTTATGAAGAGAAAGACGTCCAGTAAATTAGACAAAGACAATCAGCACAACGTCAGACTGACAGAGAGCAACGGGGGGAATACTGTCTGGAATTTAATGTGAGGGTCCGGAAAAGACAAAAACACACAGCTGTTACTGTACACTGTATGTGTGTGTGTGTGTGTGTGTGTGTGTGTGTGAGGGCCTCTCATGAGCACAGGGTGGTCCAGCACACTCCATGGAGGAGTCAGAGGGGCTCTGAGCAGCACAGCACAGGATGGAGTGTCAGACCACCACTGGGCACAACCTCAGCTCATCTGAACCTGCTGATTTAATGTGCTGCTCGCTGTGATGAGGAAAGAAAGTCAAAGTGACTGAGAACAAAAAAACAAAAACAGCAGACAGAGGAGAAGAAGGAAACTGCAGAGAGCCAGCAGCTGACCACTGTGGAGCTGTGAGGAGAGACCACCGCAGCCCTGAGCGGCTCCTGACAAACAAATATAATGAAGACATCTGAGATTTGATGAACTCATTAGTGAGTAAGAACTGAAATGAACAAACAAACATCCTGAGAGAATTTGTGAAGCAAACACAGCAGAGAGACGCCTCATGTGAATTACATCAGCCGAGAGAATCTGGAAGTCGCAGGGCCTCAGTGTATAAACATCTCAGTGTGCAGGCAGGACGGCTCAGTCAGGGACAGACATGGAGTGGAATGGACTGAAACTTGGCCGTTGTTATCCTCACAGTAATACATCTTGTTATAAACTGATTTATGGAACTGAAGTTTATGGACTTTGCTATACATTCTTATGTCTTTTATTTTTATCGACAGTCTTTGGAAATCTTCTTGTCATCATTTCTATTTCTCATTTTGTTCAGCTGCACACGCCGACTAATCTTCTGATCCTCTCACTCGCAGCAGCCGATTTCTTAATGAGTTTGTTTGAGTTGCCAGTCAGTTTGAATCATATGATAGAAACTTGCTGGTACTTTGGAGTTCTTTATTGTTATTTCCATCAGGTACTTGCAAATATTCTTAGCATATCTGTGATATATAATGTGGTTTTAATATCCATTGATCGCTACATTGCTGTCTGCCATCCTTTCTTTTACAGCTCAAAAATAACTTTGACTGCTGCAACCATCAGCATTGCTGTAGTGTGGCTGTTTGCACTTTTAATTACAGTCGTACTTTTATGTTTAAGTGAAATTGAAACAGAGAGATGTGAAGGAGCTTGTGCAGTACTCACTTATTATGAAATGGGCATTTTCTTTTTAGTCATAACTTTTTTTATTCCTTATTCACTGATGATTGGTTTTTACATCAGAATATTTGTAGTTGCAAGAAGCCATTCAAGAGCCATCAACTGTATGATAGAAAAGAGACAAACTGAGGAGGTGAGTGACAGTAAAATATCAAAACCGTCTGAAAGAAAAGCCGCAAAAACATTAGGAGTAGTCGTGGGGGCTTTTATTATCTGCTGGCTGCCTATTAATATATACAATTTTTTTACTAATAGTAGTAGCACAATCACATATTTTATCAGGAATGCCTTTGTGTTGGTCAGTTTAATGAACTTTGGTGTTAATCCAATTCTTTACGCTTTTCTTTATTCCTGGTTCCGAAAAGCACTAAAAATCATCCTGACGTGTAAAATATTTAGCCCAGCTTCTTCTGTGATCAATTTAGAATAAATGTGAAAGAAAAAAAAATGTAGAAGTAATTTTCTGTGCTTAGATATTTTAAACTATTTGTACAATATGCCTTTGCTCATTTTTCATATTAGCAGTGGAATACTTGGACGTATTTCTTAACAATGCAATCATTTCATATTCGTGGTATTGTTTTGAAGGCTGTTTTTAAAATTGTACTCTATTGATGTAGTGTACGCTGTTTATGAATTTTGCTTCTTTCACCACAATTATTACTATAAGACTTCTTATTTGAATGTGTTATAAACAGAACTGAAAATTTAGGAGACTCCTGAATATTCATATAAACGCTTCAGGATTTCTTGGTGACTTTATCATTTTTTTTTACATTGCTAAATAATTATTGTATTTTCCATTATTTTCAAACAGAATTATTTATTTCATCATACATTGTTAAGTAATGTGCTGAATGTTACCTAAAATTTGGAAATGTAAATGTCTTTTAACATCTGGAATTAAAATTTTCTGAGATGTTCAGACTTCACACCTAAAAACTCCACAGCAGAGCTCAGATGAGGGCAAACATTCTGTTCAGCAACACAGCAGTGATCTGTTTAATAATCAAATCCTACACAATACTTGATCCTTTATAATTTTAGTTTTCATTTCAATCTTGAAGTTAATGTTTCCTATTCCTGCACTTTAATCCACACTCCTCCTCAATAAGGCAGCAGATGACAGGCGAGTGCAGACGGAGCAGTCGGCCTTCACTCCTCACACTGCTGGCTCACTAAATGACACTCAGGTGACTGTGAGGAACTGACATGGACGACTGAGAAGGTCAAATGAGGTTTGATGTCCACAATTAAACGTAGGATTTGCTGCTTTAGACTGACATTTGTTAATATTTGTGAAGTCTCATTAGCCGCAGCAGCTCACCTCATACAGAACACAATTAATACTTCAGAGAACAGCATTGTGCTCAATTCTAGAAAAACAGACAAACTTAAACCTTTAATAAAAGTTGTATCTGAAAACCTTTCTGCCTGTCATGGCTCTATAAAATATAATTGTTAAAAAGTTTCTAATTATTATTAAAAGCCCACTTGTATGATTTTTTTAATCATCTTTATAATCCTTAGTGCTGTCCCACCAAGTAGATTTGCTGCAGTAAAGTATATTTGTTCAAATTTAGCACATTATATACGGGGAGACATTTTTTGGTGAATTTCTTTAACGCACTTCAAGTTGTCTCTTTAGCAGACTTTTTAGGACTAAACAATAGCTGAATGTAAGATTCACTGTTATTACATTGTTATTATGTGCAAATAAAAAATTTTTGTGTAAAACTGAGTTTATTTTTTATTCTGAGGTATGAGTACACCAGTAAACGTGACCCATAAATTGTGTTTTAAGGTATTATGGTCTGCACTGTTTTCAGCTCCTTTATTTCTGCTCTGCTCAGCTGATGCTTTACTTGTTCCACTTTAAGAGTTGCCCCCTCATTTCAGACCCCCTTGTGTGTTTATTCAGCAGGTATTATGATGTGGTGGTCCGCACTTCTGCCCTTTTGATTTAGTGTTCTATTTGTGAAGTCTCATTAGCCGCAGCTGCTCACCTCATAGAGAACACAATTAATACTTCAGAGAACAGCATTGTGCTCAATTCTAGAAAAACAGAGAAACTTAAACTTCTAATGAAGGAATTACATTTGCCCCTGAAGAACATTCTGTCCATCATCGCTGTTTAATAATATTTTAAATAACTGTTAAAAAGTTCTTTTTTAAATCACCTTTATAATCCTCACTGCTATTCCATCTAGTAGGGTTTCTGCAGTCAAGTATTTCTGTACAACTTTAGCACAAATGACGCTGGTCAACAAGCTTTTGCTACTGGGATTGTTCCACCTGTTCTTTAACAAATTGCATTTGCTGACTGCAAATCTGAAAACTGTTTTCGTCCAGCAGCACATCCCATTTTTTAGTTATGATGTTCCAGGTCTTGGACAACAAGTGTGACTGGACAGGAAAGATGGAAAACCATTTTGATAAATTTCGGTAATTCAACTAGGGATGCCACATGCTACTAACAGCTGTGAGATGTTTACCTTGTCATTATTAATTTTATTTAAAAATTATTCATTTTTAATTAGCGGATAAAATATTTGTTACTGATTACCAAGTCTTATATGACTCTTAAGCATAATGACACAACTCAGACTTGACGCTGCAGTAGGTACTCAGTTTTTAAGAAACATAGCTAAAGTTAGACCTCTTATATCATTGAAAGATGCGGAGAAATTAATTCACGCTTTTGTTTTCAGTCGACTAGATTACTGTAACGCACTCCTCTCAGGACTACCCAAAAAAGACATAAATCATTTGCAACGAGTGCAGAATGCAGCTGCTAGAATCCTAACTGGGAAAAGAAAATCCGAACACATTTCTCCAGTTTTGATGTCACTACACTGGTTGCCTGTGTCATTCAGGATTGACTTTAAAATTCTGCTTATGGTCTACAAAGCCTTAAATAATCTCGCTCCATCTTATATATCGGAATGTCTGACACCTTATATTCCAATTCGTAACCTCAGATCTTCAAATAAGTGTCTCCTTATAATTCCAAAAGCTAAACTTAAAAGAAGTGGTGAGGTGGCCTTCTGTTGTTATGCACCTAAAATCTGGAATAGCCTGCCAATAGGAATTCACCAGGCTGATACAGTAGAGCACTTTAAAACACTGCTGAAAACACATTACTTTAACACGGCCTTTTTATAACTTCACTTTAACTTAATCCTGATACTCTGTATGTTCAATTCTTCATAATAATTATTCATGGTGGCTCTAAAATCCATATTGACCCCTACTCTCTCTTCTGTTTCTTTTTCCGGTTTCTTTGTGGTGGCGGCCTGCGCCACCACCTACTCAAAGCATCATGATGCACCAACATTGATGGACTGAAAGCCAGAAGTCTACGTGACCATCATCATCAGGTCCTTCCATGAAAACCCTAAATACAAAGAGGACTGTTTGATTTATGTTAGGTAGATTGCCCAGAGGGGACTGGGGGGTCTCTTGGTCTGGAACCCCTACAGATTTTATTTTTTTCCTCCAGCCTTTGGAGTTTTTTGTTTTTCTGTCCACCCTGACCATCGGACCTTACTCTTATTCTATGTTAATTAATGTTGACTTATGTTTATCTTTTATTGTATCTTCGATTTCTCTATTCATTTTGTAAAGCACTTTGAGCTACATTTTTTTGGATGAATATGTGCTATATAAATAAAAAAAAAAATTGATTACTGTTTCCTTAACATAACATTGCATTTCAGGACTTTTTGTTTGTTAGATTCACCTTTACTTTGAAAATTTTGTCAAGGTAATGGACAGAAACGTCAATGCATTTCAGCATTTAAGACATAAGTTTGGTCTCAAGAGGGAGGCACGGTGGTAGCGCTGCTGTCTCGCAGTTAGGAGACCCTGGTTAACCGTGTGGAGTTTGCATGTTCTCCCTGTGTCTGTGTGCGTTTCCTCCCAGAGTCCTAAGACATGCTGGTTAGATGCATTGGTGATCGTAAATTGTCTGTGTGTGTGCCCAGTGGTGGGCTGGCGCCCTGCCTGGGGTTTGTTCCTGCCTTCCGCCATGTGTTGGCTGGGAATGGCTCCAGCAGACCCCCGTGACCCTGTAGTTAGGATATAGCAGGGTGGATAATGGATGGATGGATGGTCTCGAGAAAAGTGAAGCCAAAATAAAGGAATGTGTTTTTGTTGGTCCTGAAATCCATGAACTGAAGCTTGACGATGAATTCGAAAGGAAACTGAAGCCAACTGAATCATCACCGTGGGCATTTGTGCAGGTTGCCAGAATTTTCTTGGCAGTCACAGAGCAGAGAGTTATGCTGAGCTTATGGAGAACATGCTGGTATCGTCTTCTGGTTTGTTTTCAGAATAAACACATCAAAACAATTTTGGTGGGACAGAGTCCAAACTCCAGATATAGTCTTGATATATTGATATTCAAAGCGTGTCAAAAGCGTCAATGATGTGTATCTCAAAATCGTGATGTGTTAGCTTCATTCAGATCTCACATACTATTGGGTCCATAAATATTTGGACACAGACAACTTTTTTCTCATTTTGGTTCTATACATTACCACAATGAATTTTAAATTAAAAAACTCAGATGCAGTTGAAGTGCAGACTTTCAGCTTTAATTCAGTGGGATGAAAAATACGATTGCATAAAATGTGAGGCAACTAAAGCATTTTTTAACACAATCCCTTTATTTCAGGGGCTTAAAAGTAATTGGACAAATTAAATAACTGGAAATAAAATGTTCATTTCTAATACTTGGTTGAAAACCCTTTGCTGGCAATGCCAACCTGAAGTCTTGAACTCCTGGACATCACCAGATGCTGGGTTTCCTCCTTTTTAATGCTCTGCCAGGCCTTTACTGCTTTCAGCGGCTTTCAGTTGCTGTTTGTTTGTCAGCCTTTCTGTCCGAAGTTTAGTCTTCAACAAGTGAAATGCACGCTTACTCGGGTTAAGATCAGGGGCCTCATGTATAACGCCGTGCATAGAACTCGCACTATAACATGGCGTAAGCACAAAAGCCGAAATGTGCTTACGCACAGAAAAATCCAGATGCAGGAAATATGCGTACTCCAACTTCCACGTTCTTCCGCTACATAAATCCCGATCAAGCGTGAAAACTACGCTTCGTGCGCGCGCATTATATAACGCCCCAAATCCTCCCAGAATTACGCCTATTTGAATATGCAAATCAATATAAATCACCCTTAAGCACAGCCTTCTGTGAAAAGACAATGGGAAAAGCACGGGGGGAAACATAAGAATTTCAGCGAATACCAAGTGGAGGCAAAGGAAAAACATACTATTTGTTCAAATAAGCCGTGGTATAATCAACAAAATGAAGTTGATTGAGTGGCATAGCGTGTTGGAGAAACATGAAAGCTCACATCCACAAAATCACACAGTGCCGGAAATAAAAAAGAAGTCACATATCAAAGTCACCGTGGAAAGCCGAGTTGTAAGCCCACTGTCTGAGTGTCATATGAAAGCTTATTAGGGTACAGAGAAAAAAGGCACACGGTGGGGAAAAAGCACGAAATGTCCACTTCAATCTCGACATTTCCACTTTAATCCGTAGTTTATTTTGTCATTTAGTAGAACATTATAAACTTCATCTTAAAATCGTTTAATTAACCAGTTTCTAAAATCACATCGTAATTAAAGTAGCATGTTAAATGCTTTGTTGTGTATTTGATCTTCTATGTGCTCTATGTGTGTGAATCACTACTTGCTTTTTAAGCCGGCTCTCTTCCTCCAACTGGACACAGAATCCATTACATTCGTGATATTACAGCTCTCTGAATAACTAAAATACTGAGATGTATACGTGATGTCATTTTCATAATGATAGGAGTTAAAGCACGGTATTAAACATGTTTCACTTGATTAAATAATTTTTTGCAGCAGTACTCAGGTGCGGCTCTAAGCTTGTGGTGGCACTGGGCAGAGGAAGAATCGGTGGCTCCTTCACCCGCCAATGTCATGCGGTGGATGGCCGCGTATGTTGCAGACACTGCATAGCCGCCTCGTGCTCATGACACAAGCATTTAACTTTTGCCGAAATTTGTCGCTGCGTTTTTAGCTGTGTTGTTATTTTCTCTTTCTGTTTTATATTCAATATATATTGGCGTAGCCGTCCTGCAGTCAGTGCTTTTCTTTCCCCAAGTAACCGATCGCCATACAATCAGCTCTGTAATAAGCGTTAAGCCATCTGTAAGCTTAGCGCATTCTTCAAAGCGTTTAAGAACATTGAAATATCTTCGTAGTACATGTTTAATTATTCTATCCTTAAAGACACTCCCAGTGAAGAATATAGATTATTTAAATGAAGTTAAAGTTTTATGTGTATAATTTAACAAACATATTTTGCTGCATTTCACCTTAAAAATGATATGTCATCATATGTAAATCTGGCGCTTTATAAAGTGGCTCAGGTTGTGCGATATTATAACTGTAGTGCAAGTTTACAGTGGGGTGATTGTACTTATAAGTACAAACAGTTCTACAAGGAGCAATTGATTGGCTGCATTTAAAGTTCTTGGGATGAAACTGTTTTGAACCGAGGTCCATACAGGAAAGGCTTTGAAGCGTTTTGCAGTGGCAGAGACAGCGTGTGCTTAATGCGTATACCGATAATTCTCTTTCCGATCAGCTGCTGCTGTGATTCACACTCAGATACAGTGATATAAATACTCCTAGTGGTGCAGTGAGAGAAATATGGAAAAGATGATCCGCTGTGGCAACTCCTAGCGGGAGGAGCTGAAAGAAGAAGAAGAAGAAGAAGAAGTGAGAGTAACAACGCTAAAGCAGTTATGGTATTTGGAATACTATGGCTGTTCCCTGGACCATTATATTGTTATGAGTTAATTACAATCAGATGCATTACACTAATAAACAATATGCGGTTAGTTTCTGTGTATTTATAAAGCGCGTCATGAAAATAATGAGTAACCACACAAGAACAGTAGCACTGCTTTGGCTGGGTGCCGCCAGTTTGCAAAACCAGTGGAGAACTTGCGTACGACAAGACATGAGGTACCGTGGAAAAGTACGTGGCTTTACGCCAAGTATAGGTTTTATACATCGCGATTTGAACGTGGAAAAGTTCTTACGCTTAACATTTCTGTCTGTCGCACGTTTATACATGAGGCCCCAGGTGACTGACTTGGCCATTCAAGAATTTTCCACTTCTTTGCTTTAATAAACTCCTGGGTTGCTTTGGCTGTGTGTTTTGGTCATTGTCCATCTGTATCATGAAATGCCACCCAATCAATTTGACTGTATTTAGCTGGATTTGAGCTTACAGTATGTTTCTGAACACCTCAGAATTCATTCGGCTGCTTCTGTCCTGTGTCACCTCATCAATAAACACGAGTGTCCCAAGCCATCACACTGCCTGACTCCACTGTGTTTTACAGATGATGTGCTATGCTTTGGATAATGAGCTGTTCCACGCCTTCTCCATACTTTTTTCTTACCTTTATCATTCTGGTAGAGGTTGATCTTGGTTTCATCTGTCCAAAGAATGTTTTTCCAGAACTGTGCTGGCTTTTTAGATGTTCTTTACCAAAGCCTAATCTAGCTTTTCTATTCTTGAGGCTTATGAGTGGCTTGCACCTTGCAGTGCATCCTCTGTATTTACTTTCATGCAGTCTTCTCTTTATGGTAGAGTCAGATATCGATCGCGACCAAGCCCTGGAGAGTGTTGTTCACTTGGTTGGCTGTTGTGAAGGGTTTCTCTTCACCATGGAAATGATTCTGCGATCATCAACCAATGTTGTCTTCCGTGGACGTCCAGGTCTTTTTGCGTTGCTGAGTTCACCAGTGCTTGCTTTCTTTCTCAGTATGTACCAAACTGGAGATTTTGCACTCGTAATAATGTAGCAATTTTTTCTGTTTTCGCAGCTTAAGGATGGCTTCTTTCACCTGCATGGAGAGCTCCTTTGACCGCATGTTGTCTGTTCACAGCAAAATCTTCCACATGCAAGCACCACACCTCAGATCAACTCCAGGCCTTTTATCTGCTTAATTGATAATGACATAACGACAGACTTGAAGACACCTGCCCATGAAATAGCCTTTGAGTCAATCGTCCAATTACCTTTGAGCCCCTGAAATGAAGGGATTGTGTTCAAAAAATGCTTTAGTTGCCTCACATTTTATGAAATCGTTTTGTTCAACCCACTGAATTAAAGCTGAAAGTCTGCACTTCAACTGCATCTGAGTTGTTTCATTTAAAATTCATTGTGGTAATGTACAGAACCAAAATTAGAAAAAAGTTGTCTCTGTCCAAATATTTATGGACCTAACTGTATATCCTTTGCAATCTCAATGTGATCTCAGAGAAAATCCATTGACTTGCATTTTGGATATTAGTGCTGACATCTTCTGGAGGGAGGACTGGCACCTACTGTCAGCACTTTGGTAGTGACCTAGTTTAAGACCACAGCTGATTTTATAATGGGGCAACTTTTGAATGAGAGCGTGAGAATGCAAATACACAAAATATGTAGATATGTCTGGCAATATAATGTAAAATGCTTCCACTCTGAACAACTATTGGAATTTATTTTGAAATTTTTGCACAATATTTATTTATTTATTAATCATATGACTGATTGATTGATTGATTGATTGATTGACTGTATAATCTGTCCTGTGAGTTTGTATCCTTTGTCATTCATGTTTCTGCTACTATGTGCATCTGAATTTCCCCTTGGGATTAGTAGATTATCCAATCTGATCTAATGTAATCTAATGTAATGTAAAACATATGGGATTCACATATATGTTTTAAGATTATATTTGAAATAAAATAAACATACATTTACCTTAATACAGAGTAACAAACACATTTGTAAATAGATTGGGTGTAAGATAAATGATGACTGTCACCACAGGGCAGTTGTGTTACACCCAGAAACTTCACATTAGAAGACGTCTCCTCTGTTCTCTGTAACCCCAAAGGGCAAAACAGAACAAATACTAATGCATGCAAGGTGAGTAGTAATAAACCTTTATTCAGTCATTAGAGATGTCAGTATTCATACGTAAATGTTCTTAATGTATCAAAAAAACGAAAGCAAATGAAAACTACACCAGCAAATAAAAAGAATTCTGGGAAAGAAGACACTTTCAACAACTTCACCAGTGGAATGGATTGTGTAACCTCAGTCTGTGGTTAGGGGAACAGAGGAGCAGTCAAGGGAATCAATTAAATAGATCTCAGTGGAAAATGAAGAAATCTGAGATGAGACCCTGACACAAGAGAGCAAAGTCAAGGAATTTAACCACCAAATGACTTCAGATGTGTGCATTAATATAATGGCATTTCACTTGAACAGACATCACAATCAGGAAATGCGATGTACTGAATCAAATTTAGGATCTGAGTGGTGTCACTAACGTGCACATGGGAGGCAGCTAAAGGGCTTTAGTAAGGTCAGTTCGAGTCATACCAGGATGTGGCAGAGTGCACTGACTCTTTTTCTTCCTTTCCTCATGGGAGATTCCACCTGGCTCTCTTGACGTCACTTCCGGGACTGAGCCTATGGACGGAGACATTGCCGGACCTAGGCCCTGTAAAGTCACGTCCGGGCTCAAACCAATGGCTGAAGACCTTCATGAGCCCGATCCCTATGATCTTACCTCCTGTCTTCCCCTTTAAAAGCCTGCACCTTTACCCTATTCTCTCAGTTCTGTTTTTTGCACAGCAGTGCTGTATTTATTTGCTCAACTCTGCAGCCAGGAAATCAATTATACGGGTGGCTGCCTCAAACCTTTTCATGACTCTGAGTCGAGTTTTTGACAGTGGACAGTTACAGAATGTTTGGGATTTATGACATGAATGGATGCAAAGAACGTTCACATGCCGAGGTTTATCTAAATACACTGATATAAAGCATCAGGTCTTTGTTAATAAACACTTAAAAAGACACTTGTGTTCAAATCCTTACTAAAGCATTCATTACATACAAATAAAATATCAAAACACATGAATGAGCACACGTCTCTGAATTGTGTTGTTGTATTTTAAGTGTCTTACCAAGATAACTGAACACTTTCTATGTATGAAGTAGTAAGAGCCAGTGTGCTCTACAACAACCCTGCAGCCATTTGAGAAATAAAAGAGAAAGAAAGCCTGAACAATTTGAGATGTGTCCATCAAAAGGAATAAATGTGTATTTACGCAAAATTTATCTGAGCAGAAATAACAAGAATAAAAGTGTGAGAGAAACAGCAGGGCACAAAGAAAAGAAAGTCCCACTATAGAGAGGATTCAGAGTCATAACCAATACCATCGCTCAGTCGTGTTCATGTACTGTATTTGTATATCCCATGACAGCCCGTGTTACAAGGGGGTAGAAATCCCTGGAACGTTTTCCATTGTGCATTAGAGTTCTCTCTGCGTCAAGCAGCACTCAGTTTACACACAAAGCATAATACATCTGCTTGCTCTTGATATGGATGTCCAACCATCTCACACAAACTTCTTTATATTTCGCAAACAGATTCTTCTGGAGTTAATTTGTGTATGAAAGTAACAGGTGAAAGCAAAGAGTGGAAGCAGCTGCGGCAGAATCCCAAATAGCACAGACTCTTCCAAGGACCTGACTAGATAACCAGTCACTGCTGACAAGGCCCCTCCCACTCTTGCAACCTCCATGAATGATCCATAGTCCACCCCTTTGATTGTTCTAAGGTCCTCAAGCCCCTTTAATGTGTAGTAAAAGCAGTCTTAGACAATTTCAGTATTTTTTTTATCTGAAATAATTATCCATCTCTGATTTGTATCTTCAACCAGTACCGCTCAGGCAATTCCCAGTAAAAATAATCCCTCACTCCTTGTTTATCTTAAACCAGGCTGTTAGAGTGGTATCTCTATCCCTATCCAATGTGGAAACTATGTTTCCCTCTCTAAATACAATGCTACGCTCCCCTGGCAAGTCAACTGCTAACTGTATAATTGTAGGCGAATGTTCATGGACAACAAATCAAAATAACTGACACACTGCCAGAGTGGCGCCAATACACCGATAGTTTTCTAATTGTGTAATTTCGTGTGTTTAAGAGTAGTACCCTCTCTATATCGGTATTTGTATTCCCTGCATCTACCATAGAAATGATCAGGAGGTCACACTCCAGAGGTGTTTCTCCTTCTAGGAGCTCAAAAACGATGTCTTCCCCATTTGTCCTTGCAGCCTTATATCTCCGTTGGTCATATTCCAGTGTGATTGCCATTGTGACAATGCTTGGTTGAGCATCTGTTCCTCCTCAGCATTCTTATTGGATTTCAAACATCATTCTACATACTCGTGTGAAAGGATTAATTTCACCCATCCATCAACTTAATCAATTCAACAATGCAGTATGGTACCTTGAATTTTTCACCCAACACATACCCTGTTGGTGACCTTGTCCAGACTGAATGAATACACTTGATCCCATTGACTCTGCTGATCATTTTCTGGGTGTAAAACACCTGCATGGGTCCTCTACCAGGAGGAAGGATTACATTCACAGAAAGAACAATTAGGATACCTGATGTTTTCTATGAAATTCACAGAATATGCACCTTGTTCTTTCTTGCACCGAACCGGAGGTAAGACAAATCTCCTTCATTGCAACCCCTACTGTATTTCCCTTTGCTAGTCTGCTCACACTCAATAACATTTTAATCACAATATTTGCACTATCTGCCCAGACTATTCCTATAATGCTCCTACAATCCCTACATCATAATTTGGAGTCTCGTGAGTTGTAGTAAGATCTGGGCTGTCTTGACCCTATGCCTGTGAAAACCAAATGCGAACATCACTCTTATTTGGTCTGGTTTTTTTTTGGTGTTTCCGGCCCACCCTCGAAGGGCCCTAGTCTTCAGATTTCACTTCCATGCCTTTTGGGGGTTTCTACTGCCAAGGGTTGTATGTGATGGATATCCTAAATTATTTGTACATCCATATCCAAGGAAATTCTTTCCCCTAGTCTGGTGCATCACATCTTGGTTTATTTTATGCCAGACTTCTTTGCTGTGGGTGTTTTGCCCCGTCCATCATAAGTTAATGCATTTGATGTCTTTCCTCCTCATGCTTTTTCCCTCTTCAGATACAGATGCCTACTGATGTCCATCTCAAGTAGCTCTTTTTGACATTTTTGGGTGTTAACATTTGCTGTGCCATCAATTGGGTGTGTCTACATTGTCAAAAAGACACTTCTATGTCTCTGTTATACGTCATTTAGTTCAACCATCTGTTGAATGACAAATGTGATGTTTGAACACAAAGTATGAAGCATCATATGTTGGAAAGACAGAAAAAAGAATGGAGAAACAGAACACACACAAACTGTGGACAGGAAAACATTTGTATGGACCGGGCATCTGTGGACTGACAGTTGGGAAATTTTTCTACACATCATGGCGTTTATATCCCCCAAATTTTTCTTAGTTTTAAGGGTTTTTGACCATTAACAGAAATTGAAAAAAGAGTTCATTATAACCCAAAGTTTTTCTCAAAGGAATAATTTCAATTTTCAGACCTGCTATTGTGTATTCAAACTTTTTACTTTTTTAAGGGGGCAAGTTTTTGAAGGGGGTTCCGGGCAGAAAGAGTTCACTTGCTCCCCTAAAATACATTGCACAAATGCAAAGGACAAAAATTTTGACTAGTGACCTGAAAGGTGTTTCTTTGACAGAAGGAGAGATGGGGGTCTTCGAGTTTGCAAAAACGAACCTGTTTTGAACCTTCTGTGGTGGCCCATTTCCCCGTGTTTTTGGGATGAGGGGAATGACAACAAACGACACACAAAAAACTCCTGTGAAGTCTGCGCTGCCATCATTGAGCACAGGGGCAATTGCCAATCAAAACTGAACTTGTTTGTTGGAAGGGGGTCCCCGATTTTTATTGAAAGTTTGGTTTTCTGAAAAACACACCCCTTGCTGTTACTTGCAGATTTAATGAACTGAAAATAAATGTAGTATAGTGAATCTAACATTAAAATACAATAGAAGATTTTTTTGGAGAAACATCATTTTTTCCCCTTTATTAAGAACTTTAATTGTTCTTATGCTGTGGCAAAGACCCTGAGTCTGTTCTCCAGGTTCAAAACCGACAGAAGAGTTTTTTATTTTTGTTTTATACAAAGCTGCACATGTTTTCTAAATAAAACCTTTGGGGCAGTGCTGATGAATTTGAATTTGTACAGTTTTACCACTGACCCCAAAGAAATGCATGTTGTGTGTCTAATAATTTATAAAGAAAAGACATCCAGCAATCAGCAAAACGCAGACTGACAGAGCGAAGGGGGGAATACTTTTGGAATTTAATGTGAGAGTCCGAAAAAAAAAAACACACAGCTGTTGTACACTGTGTGTGTGTGTGGGGGGGGGGCCCCCAGGAACAGGGTGGTCCAGCACACCCCATGCAGGGTCATCTAAAGGTGTCAGGGGGGCTCACGGGGTACAGGACAGGATGGGGGGTCAGACCACCACGGGGCACGACCTCAGCTCATCTGAACCTGCTGATTTAAGGGCTGCTCCCCCGGAGGGGGAAAAGAAAGTCAAAGGACTGAGAACAAAAAAAAAAACAGAGACAGAGGAGGGGGGCTGCAGGGGGCCAGCGTAACCCTGTGGAGCTGTGAGGAGAGACCCCGACCCCCTGAGCGGCCCCCTGACAAACAAATAAAAGGAACGAGATTTGATAACCATTAGTGAGAAGAACTGAAATGAAAAACAAAATCCAGAGAATTTGGAACACACACAGCAGAGAGACCTGTGAATTTGCCCGGGAGAATATGGCAGTCGAGGGCCCCAGTGTATAAAATCCAGGGGGCAGGCAGGGGGGGTTCAGTAATCGGGGGACAGACATGGGGGGGAATGGACTGAAACTTCCGTTGTTTCCCACAGTAATGCACTTTTGTAAGCTGATTTATGGAATAAGTTTATGGACTTCATTATATTTTCTCGTCTTTTTTTTTTATACAGTTTTTGGGAAATCTTTTTGTTCATTTCATTTCTCATTTTTTTCAGCTGCACACACTAATCTTCTGATCCTCCATTGCAGCCCCCCATTTTTAATGGGTTTGTTTGACTTCCCACAGTTTGAACCCCATGAAGAAACTTGCTGGTTTTTTGGGAGTTCTTTATTGTTATTTCCATCATGTACTTTAAATATTCTTAAAACTGTGATTTATAATGGGGGAATACCCCTTTGATCGCTACATTTTCTGTATCCTTTCTTTTACAGCTAAAAAATAACTTTGACTGCCAAAGATTAGTATTGTGTAGTGTGGTTTTGCATTTTTTAATTACAGTTATTTTATTCTTAGTGATATTGTAACAGAGTGATGTGAAGGAGCTTTGCAGACCACTTATTATGAAATGGGCTTTTTCTTTTAGTCATAATTTTTTTTCCTTATTCACTAATGTTTGGGTTTTTACATCAGAATATTTGTAGTTGAAAGGGCCCATTAAAACATCAACTGTATGATAAAAAAAGAGGCAAACTGAGGAGGTGAGTGACAGAAAATATCAAAACGGCCTTGGAAAAGCCGAAAAACATTAGGAGTAGTCGGGGGGCTTTTAATCTGCTGGCTGCCTATTAAATATAAAATTTTTTTTTTCTGATAGTAGTAATCCAATCTCAATCTCATCAGGAATGTCTTTGTGTTTGAAAGGGAAAGGAACTTTGGTGTTAACCCAAATTCTTTATGCTTTTCTTTTTCCTGGTTCAAAAGCACTAAAAATTATCCTGCGTAAAATATTTAGCCAGCTTCTTCAGTTTTCAATTTACAGTAAAACCTAAAGAAAAAAAAAAAGGGGAAGAAATTTTTCTGTGCTTAGATATTTTAAACTATTTATACAATATGCCTTTGCTCTTTTTTCATTTAGCAGTGGAATACTTGGTTTATTTCTTAACAAAAAAATCTTTTCATATTCGCTGTATTTTTTTCCTTTTTTTTTTAAAATTGTATTTATTGGTGTGAGGTAGCTGTTTAAAATTTTGCTTCTTTCCCCACAATTATTACTATAAAGACTTTTATTTGAATGTGTAATAAAACAGAACTGAAAATTTGGGAGACCCCTGAATATTCATATAAACATTTCAGGGTTTTTTGGGGAACTTTATATTTTTTTTTTACACTGTAAAATAATTTTTATTTTATTTTTTTCAAACAGAATTATTTATTTCATCAAATTGTTAAGTAAGGGCTGAATTTTACCTAAAATCGGGAAATGAAAACGTTTTTTTAACATCTGGAATTAAAATTTTTCTGAGATTTTTCCCTGAACTAAAACTCCCAGCAGACCTCAGCTAAAGGAAAATTCTGTTCAAACACAGCATTGATTTGTTTTTAATGAAATCCAAAAAATACTTGATCCTTTTTTTTTTATTTTCATTTCAATCTTGAAGCTGATTTTTCCTATTCCTGCACTTTTCTGCACTCCCCCTCAATAAGGCAGCAGTGGGCGAGGTAGACGGAATTTGGGCCTTCACTCCTCCCCTGTGGCTCACTAAATGACCTGGGGTGGTGGGAACTGAAATGGACGATGAGAAGGTCAAATGAGGTTTGATGCCCAAAATTTAAAAAAGTAGGATTTGCTGCTTTAGACTGACATTTTGAATATTTGTGAAGTCTCATTGGCCGCGCTGTCATCATAGAGAACACAATTAATATTTTGAGAACAGCTTTTGGCTCAATTTTGTAAAACCAAAAAAACTTAAATTTCTAATGAAGGAATAACATTTCCCCCCAAGAACATTTTTCTGTCTCACTGTTTAATAATATTTTAAATAACTGTTAAATAGTTCTTACATTTTTTTAAAATCACTTTTTATAATCCTCCTGCTATTCCATCTAGTAGGGTTGTGCAGTCAAGATTTGTGTACAAATTAAAAAAATTTGACGCTGGTAAAAAGCTTTTTACGGGGATTGTTCCACCCTGTTCTTTAAAAAATTTCACTTGCTGACTGCAAATCTGTAAACCTTTTTTCACAGCAGCACTTAAATTTTTAGTTATGATGTTCCAGGTCTTCCAACAAGGGTGACTGGACAGAAAAGATGGAAACCATTTTGATAAATTTGGGTAATTTACTAGGGATGCCACATGCACTAAATCTGTGAGTTGTTTCCCAGTCATTATTAATTTTATTTAAAAAATTTTAATTTTAATTAGGGGAAAAAATATTTGTTACTGATTACCGCCTTATATGACTCTTAAGCATAATGACACAACTAAACTTGACGCTGCAGTAGGTACTCAGTTTACTGTTTCCTTAAACATAACATTGCATTTCAGGATTTTTTTTGTTTGTTAGATTCACCATTAATTTGAAAAGTTTGTCAAGGCAATGGACAGGGTTGAGCTTCAGCACTTAAGAAATAAGATAGTTTCCAAAAAAAAGGGGAAGTCAAAACAAAAGGAAGGTGTTTGTGTTGGTCCAAAACCATGAACTGATGCTTGGAGAATTAAAGGAAACTGAAGCCAACTGAATCATCCCCGGGGGCATTCCTGGGTTGTCCAGATTTTTTTGGCTGTCAAGCAGAGCATGCGGGTTAGGGAGAACATGCGGTATTTTTTCTGGTTTTTTTTCAGAAAAAAACACATAAAAACAGTTTTGGTGGGACAGAGCCAACCCGATATTGTTTGATATCCCGATATTAAAATTTCAAAACGCAAATGGTCATCAAAAACCAGCTTTAGCTTCAATATGAAATCAGTGTAAAAGTTAATAAAGAACTGGTTCAGAATTTCCCCAGTAGAAAAAAAAAAAATTTTTTTGTAGACCTGTGTTTTTATTCATGCAGACATATTTCCCTTTATTTCTTTAAACGGGTTCAAGTTGTCTTTTGGCAGTTTTAGTGATTGTGCAAGGGTGGATGTGAATTCAATGTTATTATTTACTGAGCCCTTTAGATGGTCACGGGGCCCCATTTTCGCTGATTGACCGTCCTGAAAACCCAGGAGTCTGTGACTGTTTAGGTTTTTTTAAAATTACCCCCAATAAGGCACGCCCATGTCATTCTCAGCCCTTTGGGTGATTTTTATGTTTCTTTCTGTTCGGGGGTCTGTCAACAGGAAATTTAGTCTGAGCAGAACAACAGCGCAAGCAGCGTCTTAAAAAATGACATTTTCCTTCTTATACCCAAAGGGTTGCTTTTTTTTTTCTTTCTATAAAGAACTTAAAATGCCTTTTCTTAATAATTAAACTTTTAAACATAGTGAAAATCAAAAAAAACCTTCAGCCTTTAAGCATAAGCTGGAAAAAATGTGAGACTAAAGGCGCCCCGCAAATCATGAAGCTGATTTCCTTTTTAAAATTCAACTGATCAATGCAGGAACTAAAAAGGGGTTTAAGTTCAGCCCTCAAAGTAACAATCAATACCAACAATAAAACACATCAATAATCAATAAGAAGCGTAAGGCCAGGGGGAGAATCAAAAGGCCGCTGAGATGACCATTCAATGTGTCCATGCAGTGCCATCACAGCGGGCCCCTCCCTTCCCAAAACAGCCATAAATTCTGCAGTTCCTGTTCCCTGTGGCCGTGATGGCGGACCCAGTGCTTTGGTGGAGGTTTGGGGTCTGGATTGTCCCCCCCATGTCTGCTTATTTTAACCTGAGAAAGAAAATGCCTTTTGGTTATGGAAACGGAAAACAGAAAATATTTTGAAATAACATGATACGTTTTTTTAAAATCAAAAATCAATTTAGAAAACATAAGTTTATTTTTTTTTTTTCATGTGAGGAGGTACACCGTAAACATGACCAAAAATTGTTTTGAGGTATTATGGGCGCATTGTATAAGCATTCCCGCGGGCTACAACTCCTTTATTTTTCTCCTGCTCAGCTGATGCTTTCTTCCTCTTTAAGATTGCCCCCCCCATTTCAGACCCCTTGTGTGTTTATTCAGCAGGTATTAGATGTGGTGGTCCATTTTGCCCCTTTTTTTTTAGTGTTCTTGTTCCAGTCTTTCCCGTCACTGCCCGGTTTTAATTCCATGTTCTCTTTGTATGTGTGGATTTTTAAACTTCAGGATGGGAAGACTTTTTTGAAGGGAAATTTGGATTAGCAGGAATGTGTAACGAGGATATTGTTAAATAGGGACAAGAAAATAAAAAGGCCCACATGGCCATTGTTTTAATCAACCCCACACCATAAGATAATTCTTGAACAATAAAATGACAATAATAATTCAGAACTCCGAGACTCCTGCACTTTTTAAAATTTGAAATCACCCCCCCCTGAAAAACTTCAAATTGATTTCTATTAATCAATAGTTGTGACCCCTGGGGGCCACACCTTCATTTCATGTCCCCCCGCTCATATCATCAGCAGTGAATGAGCCTCACTTCAAGGGGACAGCACCTGAAAACCCCCAAAAAATTTTTTTCCCCCCAGTTGTACCGAAATTTTCCATTACTGGTTTTTCCTCTGGTTATTATTTTATTTCAATCCCGCGTTGGGCAAAAGAGGGAAAAATCCCCGGGCTGGGTGAACGCCCCCACACACACACACACACACACACACACACACACACTATGGCCAGTTTAGCATCACTAGTCCATCTAACCTGCATCTTAGGGGCCAAAAACCCGGAACCCCGAAGACACCCCATGAGGACCGGACAAACCCCAACCCCGGGAAAGGGCCCGGGGGTTTAACCTTGGCCCTTTTTGTAACAAAGGGAGGGTTTCCATACACCACTGTCCCCCCCGGGACAATCTATGAAGAAAATGAAACTGTTTTTAAAAAAAGAACCCCTATAAAAAATGCCCTTATATTTTTACTTTTTTTAAAAAACTCAAGCTCCCTTTGATAGAAATGTGCTTTTTTTCCTTCTTAGAGGGTTTTTTCAGCATTCCTCCCAAATATTTGCAGTGCTTTTGAGAGAGGTGGGCCGGAACATCTAAGAGGTGACCCCATGTCCTTGATGGGGGCGTTAATTGAGTTGTGCCTTTTTGTTGAAGGACAAGGGGGGAGGGGGGACTGGGGATGATCCCTAACTTGTTTCTTTATCCAAACAGTGCCATCTTCCCCAGCTGCTTGTTCTTATATTTAGTGGATGTTTCTTTTGGGGAGGGGTTTTCTTTTCCCCTGGTTGAACCCCCATCATCATGTGAGTTCACCCCCTGTTCTAACACGCCCTTTTGTAGGAAAACAGCAGGCAGATCAGGGCGGGGAACGACTGGGGAGAATAAAAAGGGAAAAATGAAACAAAAGGAACTTTAACAAGTACCATAAATTTTTGGGTGTTACAGACTCAAATCAAATATATTTTTTTAAACTATAAAGTAAGAATAAGAGCAGCTCACCACCTAAAGGATACCCCAAGGGGCCCCCCAAAACAAACCAGCAACCTCTTGATTTGGTCACAGTTCTTTCCGCTGCACCACCCAAGAGTTGTAACCATACCCAACCGTGGGGGTTTTCCACCTGTGGGGTGGGCCCCCAGAGGCGAATTAAAAAAAGGGGGAAAATGTGAAAAAAAACAAGAATCAAAATATGAAAAACATCTATTGAAACCAAAAAATTTAACTTTAAAATAAATTTTTACAGAAAATAAATTTGAGTTAGATAAATGTGATAAAAGTTAAAATATATTAAAAAATCCATGATATATAATTAAAAAAAAAAGAATAAATTGGTATTCCGAAAAAAATTAGGGACAAATTAAAAATTTTTAAAACCGGGAAATACTTAAATTAGAAATGCTCCCCAACCTGATTTCTTTTTTTTAATATTCGAAAAAAATGCACTTGTTTTGTTATACCTTTTGAAAGTTTTATTTGATATTTGGGCTTTGCTTTAAATTATACACTTCATGTCTACATTTTTTCTTTTTTAGTATAATAAAGAAAGTTTCTGTTTTAGTTATGTGTTGAACAATTACCTGCATTTCCCTGTCATCCACATTTACCCAGATCGTTATAAAAGGAAACAAATAAATGTAAATATTCCAAATAACAATATATTATTTACACTATAAATCAGGGACCTCACACCCCGATAAAGAGACTTGTGCTGGGAGAGCCATCTCTGTCAAGGGGGGATGGGTAGCAGGCGTTTGCGTTGTTGGGGTCGCAATTTTTCAAAGCAAAAGCGCAATGGAGAAAAGGAAATTTTAAAGGGGGGGGGATTAAAATTAAAAGGGGAAAATAGCTAATTAAATTTGGGTAATTTAAAAATTTGGGGGCCCATCTAGAAACCACAACTAATTGAAGGTTAAAAAAATAAAATAAGAAAACCCCTTTGGGGCAAATTTTTGAAAAAAAACCCAATTTGAAATCTGTTCATCAATTAAAGTAGGGAACCCCGTTAAGGAAGCATGTTTAAAATAAGGAAGAAGACATTTTTGAAGTACTGGTGGTTTTTATCAATGTTAAAAAAATGGTGTTTTTTCCAAAAATTTAAAAATACATGACGATTAAATAGATAAGGGAACAGAAAGATAAAAAGGGAATATTTTTTTTTTTTATTTCCCCTCCATACTGGCATTCGTGCAATCTTGTGGAAAAAAAACATTTTGCCTTTTCCCCACTATAAATTTTTTTTTAAGGAAATAATTAAAAAGGCGCTAAAAAAGGTGCCCCCGGATCTGCCGGAAAATATGGGTTTGAAAAGAGGGTTTTTTAAAGGGTCCCTCCCAAAGGTTTCACCCTTTTGCCCCTGGGTGGGTCCATCCCCAGTTAGTTTTGGGGCCTTGTAAACCCCTGAGATTTCAAATGGTCTGATTTGCATTTTATAGTGTTCAAAATTACCCCCCTTGGGCCAGAGCCATTCCCCCCGACCCAATGGTCCCCAAACAACATTTATGGTCTACTAAAAAGGGGCCTTCTGGGAAAAACTGGTTGTGTGGGGGTGTCCCTGAGGCCACAGGGGGTGCTACCCTGTGGTTTGGGGAATCCCCCAGTAAAAGGTGGGGGCCTTCTTTAAAACCTTTATGGGAAAAAACCATCCCTTGGAAAACCCTTTTTGAAAAATTTCCCCCCCAAAAAAATTTTTTTGGTGTTTCCCCAAAAACTAAAGGCCGGGGGGGGTTTTTATGGTGTACAAGGTGGTGGTTGGGGTTTCCCGGGTTTAAAAGGCGTTTAGGCCTTAAAAGCGCTTAAAATGTTTTAAATTTTATTTAATTAAAATTGGGGATTTCCATTAGACTGCAAAAAGCGAAAAAAAAAAAAAATTTTTCCTGAAAAGGGTTTAAAACCACAAACCGGGTGGGTTTATTCATAAAAAAAAACAAATCTTTTAAAATACAAAACCGGGTTTAAGATGGGGTTAAGACCCCAAATTGCAGCCGTAAATTTATTTAACCCTCATAAACACAAATGGGGTGCTTTTTGAGAAGCCCAACTCTAGCCAGCAAAAACATCCAAATGGTGTGAAGCAAGGTTCTCCCGGACAAAAGGGGAAAACTATAGATATAATAATTTTAAAATCCTTTCCGTTTTCTTTTTGTTTTTTTCATCGTTTTATACTAGTGTGAACAAAAAGTTTTTTTTTTACATTTTGGCAGTAAAATTTAATAATAATAATAATAACCCTTTTTACAAATTTTTTAACATATTCTCATACTGAAATGCTTAATGGGGCCATTAAATTTTTAATTAAAATCCCCCTTATAAAAAGAGCCTTTTGGGGATGGATCAAAAAATAAAAAACTATATTGATAAAATATATTTTTTTTCTTACACATCAGTTTTCCCCAACCAATCCCCAAAAATTCCCCCAGTGTTAAACCTAACCCTGTAAATCCAGGTCATTTGCAGTCTTTCCCCATTTTCCCTTTATCCCCCCAAATTAAAACTCCTTGGCTATAAAACCGTAAGTGGCTTTTGGGAAATTTAATAATTTTAATCATTTTTTCAGAAAACATTTATTCTTTTCGAATAACATTTTGCAGGGAATTTGGTGTTTTTTTCCCAATTTTTTGGTAAATTTTTCTAATTATTTTTTCACTATACAGTATGGGGCATTTTTTTGGGGGGTTTTTGGGAAATACAAGAATAACATTATTTTTTAATATTGTCCTTTTTAAAAGTAGAACATTTTTTTGTCATGACATGTCAATGACTTTTTTGTTTGCCCCCTGCATGCTGTCATTTCTGTTGTCACGGGTTGTTATGCTGTTGCAATGGGTGTTCCAGGGTCATTCTGCATTTTTCATGGGTGTCTCCCAGTCAGCACTCACAAATTTAAAAAGATCTCGGTCTCAAAATTTAAAATCTGAAAAAAAAGGTGTACTTTTTCCCAGTGAATTCTCAAGCATATAATATTAGATTACACACCCTTCCTTTTCTCTTTTGCAGAACAGTTTAAATACCTGGGGATACACATCCAATTAAACAAAAAAATTTTTATCAATAAAATTTCGCCTGCATGGAAAAAATTAAGCAAGATTTTGCATGGTGGTAAACCCCTTCTTTCAAAATTAGCTGGAAAATTAACACTGTTAAAAATGAATATTCTTCCTAAACCCCCTTTTATTTAAAAAACACCCCCAATATACATACATAAATTTTTTTTTTGGGCAATTATTTTTAAACAATAACCCTTTTTATTTGGAACTCAAAACATCCACGATAAAAAAGGACCCCTAAAAAGAAAAAAGGGGCAGAAGGCCCATTTTTTCCACCTAATTTCCCAGTTTTTTATTACTGGGCGGCAAATATACAGGGCGGTAAGAACTTGGACACAAATAGAAGAACATACAAAAGGCCTGGACAGCAAAAAGAAAGTAAAACCCCGAATACTTCAAAAAATTTCCCCCTGCCCTGTCCCCCAAAAAACCCCACAGGTTATCAGCAATACACTAATAACTCAATTGGGGCTTCACTCACTTAGAATTAAACCAATGTAAAAAAGTTTTTTTAAGATGGAGAATTTTTAATTTGTGGCACCTCTGCAAGAGAACCATTCTTTCAACCTTCAAAAACATATGCAGTTTTAATATCGGGGAAAAAATTTGGGGAAATAACTTGCTTAGAGATCTTTATATAGACAACGCCTTTGCATCCTATGAACAATTACATTCCAAATTTAACATTCCCAGCTACACATTTTTTTCCCAAAATTGGGAACTTTTTTTTTTAAACAAAACCCTTTCCCCCGATTTTTCCCATCTTGCCCCCTCATCCATGCTGGAAAAATTTTGCTCAATCTAAAGGACTCATAAAATCTCTCTATATACAATCATTTTACAACCCCCCCCTTTAAAAACCCAAAAGGGGACACGGGGAAAAAAAAGATCTCTCAATTAATATATCAGAAAAGAAGGGGGAAAATGAAAGAGAAATTCACTTGAGCTCCATATGCAAAAGCATACAATTATACAACTCAAAAATTATATATCGAGCACATCTGCCCGACAAAAAACTCTCTACAATTTTTCCCGGGCATGATACAACCTGTGAACGCTGCAAACTAGTTCCAGCCTCACTGGGTCCACATGTTCTGGGCCTCCCCCCCAAATTAACTTTTTTCTAGAAAAAAAATTTTTTATTCCCTTTTCAGACAGCCTTGGACCCCCCAACCCCTCCTAACCCAAAAAAGCGTGTGTTTGGGGTTTTTTCCAGGGGGGCCAAAGGGGGAAAAAAGACAAAAAAAAACCGGATTGCATTCACTACACTCTTGGCATGCAGACTTATTCTGCTAAACTGGAAAAACCCCAAAACTCTCCTTTTTTAAATCAGGGGGGAAACTGATGTGTTTATACTTTTTTAAATTGGAAAAAAATCAAATACTCAGTTAGAGGATTGTACAGTTTTTTTCAAAACATGGCGGGATGTAATGGTAATATTTTAGAATAAGATTTTAAAAAGCACAGAGGAAGCAGTTATTTCTGATTTCTTTTTCTTCTTCATTCATCTCTTTTAAAGTTTTATCAAACTCATCAATTTAGGTATGTTTAAACCTTTTTAAAATTTTCCCCCGTTGGTTTTTCTCTCTCTCCCCCAGGTGTGGGGGTGACTTTTTTCTCAATTCTTCTTTTGTAAAAATTGAGATTTGTATGGAATGATTGCAAAAATTTAAAATTTTCCCAAAAAAAAATGTTTCATAGGTGTCAAGGATTTAAAGGTTTAAAGGATACAAAATAATAATAAAAACCCAAAAAAGAAGAAGAAGAAAAGAACGGGGGGAATTTTTTAAAATGCGGGATTACTCGTTTCCCCCGGATGAAATTTTTGGCATGATCCGGGATTTTTGGGTTTTTTAAACCTTCTTGTGTTGTCATTAGCAACACATCCAAATCTTCAATGCTCAGAGCAGGTTTGTTCTATGTAAACAAGGATTATCTCCCCAAAATTCATTTTCCCTGTATGGAATTCATTCAATCCCCCCCGCCATTCATGAATGAGCAACCAATTGATTGGGTGCACAAATTATAAGAAGAAATTTCAAATAAAGAGGTTTTTTTTACAAGAAATATCCTTTATTGCTTCTGGAGGAAATTTTTTTTAAAAAGATCCCCTTTTAACCGAGGGGGAATATTGTACCTCAAAGATTTATTAGCACCTTATATTCAAAGGGGTCAAACTAGGAAAAAATTGGGCCTTCAACCACACAGACAGTATGTATTGGTTTGGGGTTTTTTTAAGTGGGGGCACATATACTGTGGGTTTTTGGGGAAAAATGTATAAAAAAGGAGTTTGCCGGGCCTTTACAGTCAGTTTGGCTCTGAAATTTTTCCCTTTTGGGGCCATAGTGTTTCCGGGAACCTGCGTGTGCAGACAAAAAAAAGGGATTTCATGCCATTGCAGGTACACAGACAAAACCCCCCACAGTCCCCAAAAAGAATCCCACAATCCCTAACATTCCCCATTACCCAGGATTTCTAAATGTATTGGGGGCACATGGGACTGATAGAGGGAATTTTGATCAAACTTTTTTGGGAAAATGTATTCTCCTCCTGATGAATAATAAACACAGTGTCTTCATCAAATATTTCAACTTCAAATATCTCATTGGTCACACACAAGTCCTGGGAAAAAAATTTTCCCCTGAAAATGCCCCAAAAAAAAAGGGGGGCCCATATTGAACATACCTATGGCACACTTTTGGGGGACAAATATATGCAATGACCACCCTTTTCCCTTTGGAAATGGGGTGACCACGGTATCCTGCCACTGGTTATGAGGAGGGAGCCCCCCCGGGAATGGCCAAAACTTTAACTATTTAAAAAAGAACAGAATGAGGAGAAATAGTAAAGGGAATTAAAAGATACAGACAGTGAAATAGTGGATGCCCTAAAATTTAAATTTTTTTTCTAAAAGGTGTTTACAAGTGAGAAAAAGAGGATAACCACTCAGAGGTAAAAAGGGACTCCCTAAGGAGGTACTGAGGGTTTTGGAAATTGTTGAGAGAAAGCCCTGTTAAGAAAAGGTTTGAAATAAAAACAAATCTCCAAGAACAGATAATATCAAACCCTTTTGAGTTTTTTAAGGAGGCTAGAAAAAGCAGATAAAAACCCTTTTGAGGCATATTTTATGAAGTTTTTTGGACGGGGGAAATTCAAAAGGACGGGAGATCCTTTATAAAAAAAGGGGAAAAAGGGGGCAGTTTAGTGACTTTTTGGTAGTACAGCAAAAAGAACTGCTGACTCAAATCAACAGGTGCGGGTTTAAAAGGGGGAAGCCACAAAATAAACTTTTTTAAACGTGAGCTGCTTTTTAATTTTCAGTTATACAGTATAAAAAAAACATACATTTGTTTTGGGAGTTCTTGACAGCCCCCTGAAAAAGTATGTTACTTCAAAGGTTAGCTTTTTTTTTCGTTTTATTCTCTCAGTCAAAATTCCCGCTCCACCGACCCAATACTTTTAGATTTCCAATAAAGACATGCTATAACAGGGGGAACTTGGATGAGGATGGGGGTTCTAAAATTCAGAAAAAAAGAACCCAACCCCCCCCCCAAAAATGTCCACTCACAAAATTAAGAACAATGCAGCTGCCCCAGGCATAAAGGCAAAAGATGGCACCATTTGGATGCAGCATGAGGTATGGTGTCATCCTGCCAGTCAGTCTCCCCACACTTTTCCCTTTAAAAAAGGGTTTTTACACCAACATACTGAAAAAATCCTTTTTTTTGTGATTATGTTTTGTGATAATTTTTTATATAAAATATATGCTACTTATATAAAATAATATAAATGTATATATATTTATAATAAAAAAAGATAAAATGTTATTTACCATGATTAATTTATGTATCTTCCTACAGTTAAAAGTCAAAGTAGATTTAAAATTTTCCCTTTTTTCCATCAACGGGAACTTTTTTGGACACAGTACATGTGTATTGAAGTGATATAAGCTGCAGGTGGGAAGCTCCCACAACTGTGGTTCAGTTCTGCCTTTGTTCTGAAACGGTTTCATGTTTTATGCCCTCTCCCCCCTAAAAAGGGTTTTTTCTCCCATGGGGCGACTGGGATTTTTTCCCAAAAAATAAAAACACAGGATGGGGTGCACAGGAGCTTCCACCTGCAGCTGAAGTCCTTTAGTGAATGGCAAATTGTCCCAGTGTCCCCTTTTTAGATCCTTCTTAAAGGTTTTCCAGGTTTTTTTTTCAACTGTAGGGCCCCCTTTCTAGTTTTTTTCCCTTTTTGGTTTCCCTGGCTTCAGTTCTAAATGCACTTGCTGTTAAATTTTTTGTGTGCCCCTTGAGCCTGTCATTCACTCTTAAACTAAAAAAGAATTTTTGCGGGATCAATGCCTTTGGGGATTTTGAAAGACCTGGACTAAAATCTCCACACAGTCCCCTTGCTCAGAATAAACGGGTTTTTAAGTCTCTGGGGTCTGTCACAGTATAACGGGGCCCTTTCCCAGTCCCATGATGCCCTTTTTTCCCCTTCCCCCTTGCACATTTTCCCAAGTTGCTATGTTTTTTGTAGTGTGCTGCCCAGAACGCATACATCTATCCAGATGCAGCCCTCACTAGTAATTTTTATAGCCCAAACAAAAGCATCTTTTGATCGATTTTTTCAGTCGTTTTTATGATAAAACCCATCAAAATTTTATTTGAGTTTTAATTGGTTCTGTACATTGCTTGGGCGATGAAAGTGTTGTTTTAAAAAATAAAAGGTGCTGTTTGGGGACCCTGTCCATATTAATGTGCCCCCTAATATCCTCTGAAACCTGAAGATAAAAGGACATGCGCCCCTGTGATAACAGCATTGTTTAAGAAGGGAATTATAATTCCTTATAAAAATTGCTGCAACAGCCCCATCTTCACTATTTCAAAAAAGCACAAGACAGGGGAGGTTTATACAAGTTTTAAATGAGCAATTAATGTGTGTGTTATTCTGGGGTTAAAAAAGTCCAACCACTACTATAGAAATCCAGTATACCCGAGGAAAAAAAATTAACAATTAAAATTAAAAGAACATAAACCCCAAAACCAGGGGTTTTAAAAATATTTATAATAAGCTGCCATTCTCTGTTTCTTTTTGGGTTTCCCTTTTTGAATTTTGGGGTTTTCAAACGTTGGGTCACATTTTTTAACCCACACTAAAAAAATTAAGAAGTGCAGCAGAAGACTGGCAAAGCAAAACCCGACCTGTGTGGGGCGCGGGTTCGGTTTCACCCTGTGATAAAGGGTGTTTTGATCCCCCTGTGACCTCCCCTTTTATAAGCAGTTTAAGAAGATGGATGGATGAATGTGGTTTTGTGAATCTTAGGAAAAAGGAAAAAACTGCGGGGCGGAAAACATTAAAATAACCCAAATAAAAGGGGGGTCCCAAGCCTTCTCTCACTGACCGCCATCACAAACAAGTAGTAAAGGCCAATTCTGTCACAAAGAGCCATTCTCTGTCTCCAAAGTGTCACTAGTGGCCACCAAGCAGCTGATTTAGGGTCCCAAGTGTGAAGACCCCCAGACTGAGGTCCTCAGAGCTATTAGCCTTCAGAATTCTAGTAGCTGCAGGAGTCCTGCGGAGCTGTGAATTATTATTGTGTGCACTTTATTATTATTGTTCAAAATCGTGTTTCTGATTTGAAGAAGTCTGATGGTGTGTGTGCTCATTACAACAATGGCTGTCATGTGTTGTCTGATTTTATTATTTTCTTGTCCATATTTAACAATGTCCTATGTGTCACAAATTTCCCTCTGGGATAATAAAAGTCTTCTGCCATCCAGAAGAGTAAAAGCCACACATGCAAAGTGAGAACATGGAGATTCAACACCGCAGTGACCGGAGAAGGACTGGAACAAGAACACTAAATCAAAAGGGCAGAAGTGCGGACCACCACATCATAATACCTGCTGAATAAACACACAAGGGGGTCTGAAATAAGGGGGCAACTCTTAAAGTGGAACAAGTAAAGCACCAGCTGAGCAGAGCAGAAATAAAGGAGCTGAAAACAGTGCAGACCATAATACCTTAAAACACAATTTATGGGTCAGGTTTACTGGTGTACTCATACCTCAGAATAAAAATAAAAATAAACTCAGTTTTACACAAAATGTTTTATTTGCACATAATGAGAATGTAATAGCAGTGATTCTCACATTCAGCCATTGTACAGTCCTGAAAAGTCTGCTAAAGAGACAACTTGAAGTGCGTTAAAGAAATTCACCAAAAAATGTCTCCTTGTATTTTATGTGCTAAATTTGAACAAAAATACTTTACTGCAGCAAATCTACTTGGTGAGACAGCACTAAGGATTATAAAGATATTGCAAGTGTGCTTTTTAAAAATAATGATAAACCTTTTAACAATTACAGTATATTTTATAGAGCCATGGCAGGTGGAAAGTTTTCAGATACAAGTTTGATTAAAGTTTTAAGTTTCTCTGTTTTATAGAATTGAGCACAATGCTGTTCTCTGAAGTATTAATTGTGTTCTCTATGAGGTGAGCAGCTGCGGCTAATGAGACTTCACAAATATTAACAAATGTCAGTCTAAAGCAGCAAATCCTACGTTTAATTGTGGACATCAAACCTCATTTGACCTTCTCAGTCGTCCATTTCAGTTCCTCACAGTCACCTGAGTGTCATTTAGTGAGCCAGCAGTGTGAGGAGTGAAGGCCGACTGCTGTCTACACTCGCCTGTCATCTGCTGCCTTATTGAGGAGGAGTGCAGATTAAAGTGCAGGAATATAAACATTAACTTCACAATAAAATAAAGTGTTTAACATAAGAGAAAACTTTAATAATAATTTAAGACGTTTCTTTTAAGTTTTGATTCTTAAACAAATCTCCACCGACTGACCAAAGCTGAACAAAATGTCGGCAGTCGTCTGAGCTCAGCTGTTTTTAGTTTTAGTTGTGAAATCTGAAAGGCTGTGCCAGTCTTAACTCCAGATATTAATAGATATTTATATTTCCAAATTAAAAAAAAACAGCATATTATTTAACAATATATAATCAAATAAATAATTCTGTCTAATGGAAATAACAATAATCATTATAAAATGTAGAAAAAAAAAGTCACCAAGAAACCCTGAACTGTTTAAATGAAATACCAGGAGTCTCATACATTTTCAGTTTTGTTTATTACACATTCAAATAAGGCGTTTTATGAAAATAATTGTGGTGAAATAAGCAATATTGATAAACAGTCCACACTCTACACAAACAGAGTACAATTTTTATAAAAACAGCCTTCGAAACAATACAGCGAATATGAAATGCTTGTATTGTTAAGAAATACGTCCAAGCATTCCACTGTTAATATGAAAAATGAACAAAGGAATCTTTGCATTTTTTATATTCATTAATTATTTACTGTAAATTCAGCACTGAAGAAGCTGGGCTAAATATTTTACATGTCAGGATTATTTTCAGTGCTTTTCGGAACCAGGAATAAAGAAAAGCGTAAAGAATTGGATTAACTCCAAAGTTCATTAAACTGACCAACACAAAGACATTCCTGATGAGATATGTGATTGTGCTACTACTATCAGTAAAAAAATTGTATACATTGATAGGCAGCCAGCAGATAAAAAAAGCCCCCACGACTACTCCTAATGTTTTTGCGGCTTTTCTTTCAGACGGTTTTGATATTTTACTGTCACTCACCTCCTCAGTTTGTCTCTTTTCTATCATACAGTTGATGGCTCTTGAATGGCTTCTTGCAACTACAAATATTCTGATATAAAAACCAATCATCAGTGAATAAGGAATAAAAAATGTTACAAGTAAAATAAAAATGATCATTTCATATAAAGTGAATACTCCACAAGCTCCTTCACATATCTGTTACAATTTCACTAAGACATAAAAGTATGACTGTAATTAAAAGTGCAATCAGCCACACTACGGCAATGCTGATGGTTGCAGCAGTCAAAGTTATTTTTGAGCTGTAAAAGAAAGGATGGCAGACAGCAATGTAGCGATCAATGGATATAAAAACCACATTATATACAACTACTATACTAAGAATATTTGCAAGTGCCTGATAAATAACAATAAATAACTCCAAAGTACCAGCAAGTTTCTATAAAGTAATTCAAAGAAAGGCAACACAAAGAAACCCATTAAGAAATCGGCCGCTGAGTGAAAGGATCAGAAGATTAGTCGGCGTGCAGCTGAACAAAATGAGAAATAGAAATGATGACAAGAAGATTTCCAAAGACTGTCGACAAAAGCAAAAGACAGAGAAAGAGTAATAAAGTCCATAAACTTCAGTTTCAAAATCAGTTTAAGACAAGATGTATTACTGTGAGGATAACAACGTCCAAGTTTTCAGTCCATTCAACTCCATGTCTGTCCCTGACTGAGCCGTCCTGCCTGCACACTGAGATGTTTATACACTGAGGCCCTGCGACTGCCATATTCTCTCTGCTGACGTAATTCACATGAGGGCTCTCTGCTGTGTGTGCTTCACAAATTCTCTCAGGATGTTTGTTTGTTCATTTCAGTTCTTACTCACTAATGAGTTCATCAAATCTCAGATGTCTTCATTATATTTGTTTGTCAGGAGCCGCTCAGGGCTGCGGTGGTCTCTCCTCACAGCTCCACAGTGGTCAGCTGCTGGCTCTCTGCAGTTTCCTTCTTCTCCTCTGTCTGCTGTTTTTGTTTTTTTGTTCTCAGTCACTTTGACTTTCTTTCATCATCACAGCGAGCAGCACATTAAATCAGCAGGTTCAGATGAGCTGAGGTTGTGCCCAGTGGTGGTCTGACACTCCATCCTGTGCTGTGCTGCTCAGAGCCCCTCTGACTCCTGTATGGAGTGTGCTGGACCACCCTGTGCTCATGAGAGGCCCTCACACACACACACAAATCCAGCAACATTTTGTTTTTATAATTTTATAATTTTTTTTGAAATCATACAAAATTCCATACAAATAGATCAATTTTTACAAAAATAGGATCAAAAACAAATCAACCCCCACCCCTGAGAAAGAGAGCATGGCCAGCAGAATAAAACTTAAAGCTAATAAAAATAAGTAAATAGATGAATTAATAAGTGAAAAACGATAAATGGAGAAGAAAAAGAAATGGGGATAGAATCTGCTTCCTCAGTGCTTTAAGAGCTTATTCTAAAATGTTATTGATCTGATCCTGCCAAGATCCCTCTAAGTGAGAATTTTAAATAGTGTATCAACAACAACAAACAACAACATTTATTTCTATAGCACATTTTCATACAAACAGTAGCTCAAAGTGCTTTAGATAGTAAAGAATAGAAAAAAGACACAATAAGAAAACAAAATAAATCAACATTAATTAACATCGAATAAGAGTAAGGTTCAATGGCCAGGGGGGACAGAAAAAACAAAAACTCCAGACGGCTGGAGAAAAATAAAATCTGTAGGGATTCCAGACCATGAGACCACCCAGTCCCCTATATAACATCAGTTACCCACTCACTTAGAATTGGAGAGTTAGGATTCTTCTAATTGAGCGAGAGAAGTCTACGTGTCAGTAGTGTAGTAAAGGCCATTACAGTTTGTTTGTCCTTCTCCCCCTCTGTGAGCCCACCAGACACAGCACTAAGTGGGTTAGGAGGGGTTGTGACCCCAAGGCTGTCTGATAGGCATTTTAAAGATTTTGGTCCAGAATGATGTTAATTTGGTTCAGGCCCAAAACCTATGACCCAAAGAGGCTGAAACTTGATTTGGCGTTCGCGAGGGGTTGGATCTTGCACTGGAAACATTTTGGACAATTTTAAACGAGACAGATGTGCTTGATATATATTTTAAGTTGAATAATTGTATGCTTTGCGCATATGGAGCTCAAGTGAATTCTCTGCATTGCTACCTTCCACTCCTTTTCTGAGATATTGAGTGAAAGATCCTTTTTCCACTGTCCTCTTGGATCTTTGAAAGGAAGGGACTGTAAAATTGTTTTATATATTGCAGAGATGCTGTCTGAGACCTCAAGACTGATCAATATATTTTAAAGCATAGAGGCAGGTGAGAGGTGAGGAAAATTGGGCAGGTTTTGTTTAGCAAAGTTTCTAATTTGAAGGTGGTGAAAGAAATGTGTTGCTGGAAGGTTAAATTTGGAGTATAATTGTTCGTAGGATGCAAAGACGTTGTCTATGTACAGATCTGTAAATGATTTAATCACAAATGTTATCCAGAAATTAAAAACTGCATATCTTTGAGAGGGTGGAGAAAAGTGGTTATCATGCAGAGGTGCCACAGATAAAAGCTTCTCTATCTTAAAATACTTCCTATACTGGTTCCATATTCTGATTGAGTGAAGCACAATTGGGTTGTTAGTATATTGGTGATAACTTGCATTTATTGGGGCACAAAGGAGGGAATATAAAGAAGTACTGCAGGATTTTATTTGTATTGTGGACCAAGCCTGTGTATGTTCATCTATTTATGTCCATGTCCAGGTTTTTATAGCTTGTATGTTTACTGCCCAGTAATAACATTGAACGTTAGGTAGAGCCATGCCACCTTCTGTCTTTGTAGGGTCGCCCTTTGGATTACGTGGATGTTTTGAATTTCAAATAAATGAGGTTATGGTTGTGTCTAATTTCTTAAGAAACAATCTATTGATATATAATGAAATGTTTTAAAATAAAAAGAAAAGCTTAGGAAGAATATTCATCTTAACAATATTAATAATTCTGGGTAAAAATCTTCCTTAATTTTTTCCATACAGACCCATAAAATTTTATTGATAAAGAGGTTTATGTTTACTTGTGATGTTTACCCGAGGTATTTAAACTGATCTATGCGATGATAAAGGGAAGGTGTCCAATCTAATATTGTGTGCTTGAGAATTCACTGAGAAGAACAAATGTTTATTCAAATTAATTATGAGACCAGAAATCTTTTTAAATTCTCTAAGTGCTGTTAAGACTGCAGGCACAGTATTTTGTGGGTCTGATATATACAGTACCATATCATCTGCGATAGAGAAATTTTCTGTTCAAGTCCTTTCTGATAATTCCCAAAATCTCATAAGCATTTCAACAGTGAACTGCTAGTGGCCCAATGGCGATTGTGAAAAGTAGTGGTGACAAGGGGCATCCTTTCTGGTACCACATTCTAGTTTAAAGTAATCTAAAGTAAAGTAATTTTGGTCTAGTCCGATGCGAGAGACGGACATCTGAATTGAGCTCCACTAGCAGCGCATTATTTTCATATTATTTTCTTATTATCCTGAGATATCCTGTATCTATTCAATCCAAGGAGACTGCCACAGTATATGTAAGCATATATAAACATGGCAAACAAGAAAGGGAGTCCGAAAGAATCGAAAACTAAAGCCGTACCCAAGCTAAGAGCAGCAAGCCCTAGTTTAAGATACGGCCTTTCAGAGACAGACCTGGATCAGATAGGCGAAGGTACAGACTCCTCAGGACCACGGTCCGCTACATCGCCGCCGCTGAAAGTGAAAAGGGAAGCGAATGTACGATCATGAGTGCAGATCTCGATAGCTCGCCGATTGGAGAAGAACACCTGAAACTGGAAAAGGCCTTGCGGTCCCGGCTTCAATTACTCCACGCGGAGCCGGGAATAGCGGGGACACCGGCTGCAGTAGAGCCTGCCGCTTCACCTACGGTGCAAGAAAGCACAATTGAACTGTCTGAACTGAAGGTGATGCTTGCTGAGCTCATGCAAGATGTAAAGAAAAGCGAGAAGGCAAATGAGAAAGCAAGGGCAAAGGCACATGAGAAACTAAGACAGGAATTTAAACAGGAGTTGCAACAAGCAAACAAAATGCAGTGGCTGATGCTGCAACAGGCAAATGAAAGGCTGCGAAGAAATGCAACTGGAGATGCGACAGGTGCTGGGTAAAACTGAAATGCTTACTGATCAATTGGAGGATCTCAAGGAGACATTCATGACTAGGATTGAAATAGCCAAAAATTTAGCTGCCAGTGCCGAAGAAAAAGCAAAAAATGTCAGCTCCGAATGCAAAAACTCGAGACAGACTGGCTGCTTTGGAAGATGGAAACAGAAGGTATAATATTAGAATTGAACGTCTGCCTGAGAATCGAGAAAGTCCAAACCCAGTGAAATTCACAGCTGAACTCTTCTCTAAAATAATCGGGGAGGATTTTAAAGCAGAATCTGAGATAGCAGCAGCTTACCGCGTACGTGGATCAAATACCGTTCGATACAGATCTTTTATTATTCGCTTTGAAAGATTATCATTTAAGCTAAAGGTGATGGCACTCCTCAGAGACAAGCAAGATATTATATATGAAAATAACCGCATTCATATCTTCCCTGACTTCTCTCCAGCAACAGCTACTAAACACGCAGCCTTCTACAATATTAAACAGCAGTTACGGAAAGCCAACGTCAAATACAGCCTCTTGTATCCTGCCAAACTGAAAGTTGAATTGCAAGGTCAATTCTATTTCTTCGCTAGCAAGGAAGAAGCAGAAAAGGAATTAAGAAAGCTGATCCCGGGACTATTCTGATACATAATAGAGAGGCATGGCCGTTAATGATATAGCAAGGACTAATAATTTACTGTCTGATCTTTTTGTTTAAAATAAGGGTTTTTATCATCATATATTCTCATTATTACTTAGTATTACTAAGGCGCTATCTGTTTATGTTTTATTGTGCTTAATTACTCTTTTTTTTTCAGCTATTTTATCTCTACCCTAAATGAGACTGTTCAACATCCCCCGGGTTTATTGTCTGGGTGTATTATCTTAATGCACTAAGATTGCTGAAGACTATTTATATTTTAATTGCACAATTTTTTTTTAGACTATATTGGTAATAGATATCTCTATCTTTTAATCCTAAAATGCCACTGCATGGGGCTTGTCTTGCTTTGGACATGCTCTGTCTCTGGGTATGTCAGAGGACTGGGACTGCGTGAAGTGGGCTTTAGCCTCACTTGGGGAGGCAAAAGGGAGGGTGGGGGTTAAGGGGAGAGAAAGAGAGCAGGCTTGATCTATACCTAATCTATCCTTAATCTTTATAATTATAACTACCAATGTAATAATAAGCTGCATGGCAACAACTCTAGGGGAAATAGGAAATTAAGGCTGAAGCTGTCTCACTTCCAGTTAAGACTATAAAATGACATCAAAAACTCAGAATCAGTGTCTCCATGATGGGACAGTTAATTTCGTGAGCTGGAATGTTAAAGGCCTGAATCATGAATTAAAGAGAAAGAAAGTACTTTCTCACCTAACAGGTCTAAATGCTAAAATAGTATTTTTACAGGAGACCCACTTACTAAGCAAGGATCAGTTCTGGCTGCAAAAAGACTGGACTGGCCAAATGTTCCATTCTAGTTTTACAAAGAAAACTAGAGATGTGGGAATTCTCATACATAGAACAGTACCATTTGTAGCATCAGATGTAGTATTGGATCCTGAAGGGAGATATGTAATGGTCATGGGAGACTTATCTAACTGTAAAATGATCTTGATAAATGTTTATGCACCTAATGTTGATGATAAGGAATTTATACAAAATTTATTTGCATCCATTCCCAATCTGAACACTCATAAAGTTATAATGGCTGGGGACTTTAATTGTGTTCTAAATCCACTTTTAGATAGGACTTCTTCCACAGGGGGAACGGCATCTAACACGCAAAGATAATTACAAAGTTTATAACTGATCACAACTTATCAGACCCCTGGAGGTTTTTAAACCCAAATTCAAGAACATATTCTTTCTACTCACCAGTACATCATTGCTACTCAAGGATTGATTACTTCTTTATAGATAATAACTTCTTGCCTATGATTAAATCTTGCAAATCGATGCTATTGTTATTTCTGACCATGCACCTATGATCTTGGAGCTAAAATTACTAAGCCCCATACACTCACCCGCAGAGGCATCTCAACCACTTCTATTAGCAGATGAGAATTGTACGGAATTTATATCCAAACAAATCAAATTCTTTCTAGAGACAAATACATCCTCCGAGATCTCTGCAGGAATACTCTGGGAAACTCTTAAGGCCTTCTTAAGAGGACAGATTATCTCATATCTTTCCCACAGAAATAAATTCGAAGCCAAGAAAGTAGCAGAGCTAAAAAGCGAAATTACTAGAATAGATGAAGAACACGCCAGACTACCAAGCGAGACTCTACATAGGAAAAGGCAGGCTCTACATTCAGAACTAAACCTCTTGACAACTAAAGAAACTGAACAACTAATTTATAAATCCAGACATCATTACTATGAACATGGAGAGAAAGCTAATAAGCTTTTAGCTCAACAAATTCACAAGCAGGAAGTCCGTAACGCAATCTCAGTAATCACCAACGTGAACGGAGTTAAAATCGTCGACAACAAAATACTACTGAGTTTTAAGAAGATAGTACACAATCTAATGCATTTCTGGATACATTACAAATACCAAAAATAGACACTTTTAGTGCGGAGGAACTTGAGAAACCTCTGGCGTTATCAGAATTACTAGATGCTATAAAGTCACTCCAAGGCGGGAAAGCAGCAGGCCCTGATGGCTACCCTGCAGAATTTTACAAGAAATTCTCTGCTCAGCTAGCTCCTCTCCTATTAGCAACATTTACAGAAGCCAGAGATAACCAATCTCTTCCTCAGACCTTTCGCCAAGCACTAATCACCATTTTTCCAAAACAAAATAAGGACTTATTACAATGTGCATCATACAGACCAATTTCACTTCTGAATAATGACATTAAAATGCTCTCTAAAATCATAGCTAGAAGGATGGAGAAAGTGCTCCCTCGGTAATATCAAGGCCAAACTGGATTTATTAGAGGCCAACACTTATCTTCAAATCTTCAACGCCTGTTTAATGTAATATACTCACCAACTAAATCCAACACCCCAGAAATAATATTATCACTGGATGCAGAAAAAGCATTCGACATGATTGAATGGAAATACCTTTTTACTACACTGGAGAAGTTTGGGTTTGGCCCGAACATTTGTGCATGGATCAAATTACTGTATACTAACCCAGAAGCTTCAGTTTGCATCAACAACATTTGCTCAGACTACTTTAAACTAGAACGTGGTACTAGACAAGGATGCCCCTTGTCACGCTGTTGTTTGCAATTGCCGTTGAACCACTGGCAATACATTGTCGAAATACAGATCAGATAAAGGGGATTAGCAGAAGGACTGGAACAGAAAATTTCATTATATGCAGGTGATATGGTACTGTATATATCGGACCCAGAAAATTTTGTGTCTGCAGTCCTAACAACACTCACAGAATTTCAAAAGGTCTCTGGTCTCAGAATTTATCTAAATAAAAGTGTACACTTTCCAGTGAATTCTCAAGCATATAATATTAGATTAGTGTGAACGATAGCTCTCGCTCTCCCTTGAACCCCTGTCCACGACTCCAAACACCAGGTAAAAGTCCAAATGTTGACTTTATTTTTCTTCCACAGTGCACAAAGCACACTCTCCACCACAATACTCATATAAATCACAATAACAACAAATAACCAATCCTCCAGCTCCAAGACGCGTTGCCACCCTTCCACGCAGCTCAGCTCATTGTCTGGGAGTTCCCATAGTCCTTTTATACTCCCTGACCCGGAGGTGTTTCTGCCCAACAGTCCACATGTCCTTATTCCTTCCGGGTCAGGGTAAATAGTCCTTTTCTTCAACCCAGCCATCCTTCACATTAGATACCCTACCTTTTGTCATTGCAGAACAGTTTAAATACCTAGGGGTAAACATCACAAGTAAACATAAAGCTCTTTATCAGCAAAATTTCGCCGTCTGCATGGAGAAAATTAAACAAGACTTGCATAGATTGTCAACCCTTCATCTCACACTCTCTGGAAGAATTAACACTGTTAAGATGAATATTCTTCCTAAGCTCCTTTTTTTATTTCAAAACATTCCAATATACGTTAATAAATCATTTTAAGCAATTATTTGGAATTCAAAACATCCACGCATCCAAAGAGTGACCCTACAAAGACAAAAGGCAGAAGGTGGCATGGCTCTACCTAACTTCCAGTTTTATTACTGGGCAGCAAATATACAGGCGATAAGAACCTGGACACAAATAGAAGAATATACACAGGCTTGGACCACTATAGAAGTAAAATCTTGTAGTACACGTTATCGGCAATACACTAATAACCCAATTGTGCTCCACTCACTTAGAATCTGGAACCAATGTAGAAAGCATTTTAAGACTGAGAAGCTTCTATCTGTGGCACCTCTACAAGAGAAGCAACTCTTTCAACCTTCGCAAACTTATGCAGTTTTTAATATCTGGAAAAAATTTGGAATTAACTTGCTTAGAGATCTTTATATAGACAACGTCTTTGCATCCTATGAACAGTTACATTCCAAATTTAACATTCCAACTACATCTTGAGTGAGACATGAATAATCATTGCGCCACATGTTCTCATGTTTAAAAACATGCTTTAACTCCTATCTTCATGAAAATGATATCACGTATATATCTCAGTATTTTAATTATTCAGAGACCTGTAATATCATGAATGTAATGGATTCTGTGTCCTGTCGGAGGAAGAGAAAGCCCGGAAGCACATAGTGATTCACACACATAGAGCAAAAGATCAAATACAAAACAAAGTATTTAACATACAACTTTAGTTACAATGGGATTTGAGAAACTAGTAAATAAAAAAAATTTAAGATGAAGTTTATGATGTTTTACTATAATGACAAAATAAACTATGTGATTAAAGTAGAAATTTAGAGATTAAAGTTGACATTTCATGCATTTTCCCCACTGTGTGCCTTTTTTCTCTGTACCCTAATAAGCTTTCATATGACACTCAGGCGGCGGCTACGACTCGCCTTTTCACAGCGACTTTGATATCTGACAACTTCTTTTTTATTTTGGCAATGTGCGACTTTGTGAACTTGAGCTTACCAAGTTTCTCAAACACGCTATGTCACTCGATCAACTTCCTTTTGTTGATTATACCACTGTTTAATCCAACAAATAGTACGTTTTTCTTTGCCTCCACTTGGTATTCGCTGATTAATAGAAGCATAATTCTGGGAGTAGTTGGGGCGGGACAGCACACGCGTGCACGAGAGATTTATGTAGCGGACAAACGCGGAAGTGAGTCCTGCATCTGGATTTTTCTGTGCATAAGCACATTTCGGCTTTTGTGCTTACTTCATATTATAGTGCGAATTTTACACACGGCGTTATGCATGGGGCCCCTGGTGATTTGTTTGCTTTAATCTTATTTAATCTGAGCAGCTCTTCTCCCTCTACAATTTCCAAATCCCTCAATACCTCCTTAGTAGTCCCTGTTACTGCTCTGAGGTTATTCACTTCCTCACTTGTAAACACCTCACAAAAAAGTAAGTTAAGTGCATCCGTAATTTCACTGACTGTATCTTTTAATTCCCCTTTATTATTTCTGATGCACTTCACCTCCTCCTTGATTGTTCTTTCACTACTAAAATACTGAAAGAATCTCTTAGGGTCGTATTTCGTCATATCTGCTATATTCCTCTCCAACTGTCTTTTAGCCTCCCTGATATATTTCTTAATGGTTGCCCTCATGTTCTCATACACTCTATGATTCAGTTTGCAGCCATTAGTCTTATATGCCTTTATAAAGCAGTTTTTTCCTTTGCAACTTCAAATCTTTATTAATCCACCGTGGAGTTTTTTAAAAAATTCCTATTAATTCCAAATTTAGGTCTGTATCTGTCCAGCATTACATGTAAAACATTTTTAAACCTGTTCCACTGTCTCCACACAGCTTATCCCAGTGTATTCTACTTAGACTTTGTCACATCTGCTCAAAATCTGTCCTACCAAAGTTCAACTTAACAATTTTAGTCTTTGCATCTGCACTCTTACAAAATACTGAGAACTGTATTATATTATAGTCATGTGACCCTAGTGGTCCAATCACCTTTACACCCTCAATTCTATCCTGATTATTACAAATACTCAATCCAGACAGGCTTCATCCCGTGTTGGTGCTTTAACATGCTGTGTTACGAAACAGTAACTGATTACTTCTAAAAACTCCTGCTCTTGTGCTACTCCATTTGCAGGGTTATCCCAGTTAACAGAAACTCCTGTCCGGACGAAGATACCTTAGGAATTTGAAGGCTCGGTTGCTGGAAACACCATCCTTTCCATCTGAAATCATCGTTACATGGCAGGTTTCAGTAACATCAACTCCACGTTGTTCCGCTCACTTCTAAGGACAAGTAAGCTTCACCCCCATGCCTCGTCAGAGCGATGATGCCAACGATGAAGACCTTGGCGTGTTTCAGCAATGCAGGCGGGGGTTTAAGGCTAGAACACCTCCATCGGCTCAGGCGAGCATCTCGACCCAGAACTGGTTCGTCCCTCTCTGTGTCCCCAGTTTGCCTTCAACCTCAGGTGATGTAATCGTAATGGGTAATTTGATTGTAAGAAATCTCAATATTACATGACCTAATCGGAAATCTTTTGTTTCTTGTTTTCCCCGTGCTTGTGTCCGAGATGTGATGAGATGTGTGCCAACAGTCTACGAGAAGCACAAGAACAGGGCAGTGGGATCCATTATATTACACGCCGGCATGAACGATGTGAGGCACCGACAGTCAGAAATTCTCAAAGGCTGACTTTACGGCACTAGTTACTGACACAAAGGAGAGGACCCGGTCGGCAAGGATGTTCATCTCGGGTCCACTACCTCTTGTTAGACGATCAAACGAATACTACAGTTGTCTGCTGGGATTAAACAACTGGCTGAAAGGCTTCTGCGAGAATCAAGACATCAGGTTCATCGACAACTGGGACCTCTTCTGGGAATGGCAGCGTTTCTTCAAGCGAGATTGCCTACATCCAAATAGATCCGGTGCCCGGGTCCTCTCCGAAAATATCGCTAAGGTAATTCGTCTCTCTTAACTGCCTATTTCTACTCTAAACCCCTACTGTAATGCTAATGTTTGCTTGGACATGATAATTGCTTAACAAAATCTTCCGTAAAAGTGCACAACATTAATACTCTAATAACCAATCTAAATGCATGTAAAAAATCTAGGCAGTGTGGCATAAAAACTAATAATTTAATTACAATTACTACTTTAGATGAACAACGTATTAAAACTATAAAAACAGATTATAGATTAAATAAAATATACACACTGAGCAGTGCTAACAAAAATAACTTAGTTTATGTTCCAAACACCAATAACGCACATAGAATTCAGCTCTGCTCCTTCGAAACATTAAATATGGCACTATTAAATGTTAGAGCATTAACTAGAAAGGTGTTTTTTATCAACAATCTTATTAGTGACTAGTAAAATACCCGCGCTTCGCAGCAGAGAAGTAGTGTGTTAAAGAAGGAAAGAAAAAGAAAAGGAAACATTTTGAAAATAACGTAACATGATTGTCAATGTAATTGTTTTGTCACTGTTGTGATGAGTGTTGCTGTCATATATACACACACACATAAATACATACATATATATATACACATACATCCACATATATATACATATATATATTGTGAACTTTGCCCGGACACAGACAGGCAGACATGTTGTTAAAATACCACCACACGTTTATTTACAATATTTACACAAATAATAATGGTCACGCAGATCCAGTCCAAAGTCCATAAAGTGCACAAACCCCATAATGACACTCAGTCCTGGCCACAATGCCTTCTTCTCGGGCCGCCTCCACTCTCTTCTGCCTCGTCCTTCTTCTACCCGACTCTAGCCTCGAATGAATGGAGACGGCCCCTTTTATAGAGGACCCGGATGAGCCCCAGGTGTTCCCGGCAATCTTCTTCTGGCCACGCCCCAGTGTGGCGGAAGTGCCGCTGTCCTCCCGGCTGCTCTCCGGGCATCCTCCAAAGTCTTCCCCCCAGCACTTCCTGGTGTGGCGGGAGTGCTGGGGAAACAAGTCCCCAAGGCATTGGGGCGCCTCCTGGCGGTGACCACGGGCTCCTACAGGGAAGGGCTTCCATGCCCTTGACCCGTGGCCCCCAAAGCAACCCGGAAGGCAAACCCCACGTGATCCAGGCAGGGCTCTGACCCTCTTCCGGTCCCTCCTGGCGTCCCGGCCGGGTCATGGCCCCTGGCATCCCTGACAGTGCCCCACAGCCAGCGAAGACCACTTCGTGGGTAAGAGCGACCCATCCCGCGAGGGCAGCAGAGCCCCGAAACGGGTCCCACTCGAGGATAGCCAGGGTCCGGACCCGCACTCCTAGCAGGGACAGGGGCGGAGACACAATCTGAGCACCAGCCCTTGGTGCATCCCTGCGCCTCGCACAGGTTGTGCTCCCCCCTTTTACCGGCACCCGGGGCCTCCTCGATCGGCACCCCTCCGGGCGTCCACCCCCTTTGTTCCGAGCCACTCGTTCCCCCGTAGGCTCCTCCAGCTGTGAGCGCACCTGCGCACCAGCAGAGAGATTATTCCGCAGACGGCCCGACATCAGAGGGCTGTTCCGCCACGACGGGGCTCCTTCAGCTCGCCGGGGTCCGCCCCTACAAAGAGAACACAGGGGCAGAACCGCTGCCAAAGCACCCAGCTCGTGCCATGCACGGGCAGCGTTCCCTCCAATCGCCCCGGCACTTGCCTGATCGGCACCCTCTCCGCGGCTTCCGTGTCCCTCTCAATGATGGAGCCGTCGGCACCGCCTGCTCTCTCTCCGCCGGCCTCAGGGATTCCCTCTGCTCCCCCAGAGGGCAGCCAGCCGTCTGCGTGCACCCAGCAACGCGCCTCACCATATTGGAGGAAGCGGCACCCAGCCGCTTAATCCTCCCTTCACTCTTGGACGCCTTGACGGTATGCGACTCCGTATTAACCAACACGAGCCCCTGTCCCGTCTGCGTCCCCATCATATCGGAGGAATCGGCACACAGCCCTTTATTCCTCCGTTCACTCTGGGACACCATGACGGTTTGAGACTCCTTATGGAAAAGAAGACGCCTCTGTCCCGTCTGCGTCCCTATAGTGCGGCGCAAGACCGCAGCCGACTCGGGCGGGCGCTAGGACCGGGCACTTAGCAGCCCGTGTCCATTCAGCGTCCTCTCGGACTCCCCTCGCCAAGATACAGCCCGCTGGCGCCGCCTCCTGTCGGAGGGCTGCTTACTCGAACTGATCGTTATCATCACAGCCTTTTCAACAGACCCTCCCGCATGCTGTACGGAGTCGGCTGTACTCACCGTCTCCGCCTTACCTCTCCGGCTGGAGATTCCAGCGTGCGCCCGTCCGTTGTTGATCGAACGTTCTCAGCGCGCGGCGCCTTCCTCTCCAGTTCCAGCACCTCAGCCCGAGGGCACGTAGCATCTGTAAGACACGCTGCTCCACGGGCTGAAGGGACGCCTCCAGCTCCGCCAGAGCAGCCGGCAAAGACAGGAAGTTAACCGGACGGAGCCTACCTGTCTGTCAGCCTCCAACGCCGCCACTTCCTGTGGGCCTTCTCCTCCGCCCAATCGGGTCTCCCCCCTGCCCGTGATGGACATTCCTTGGTCCCGCCTCTCTACAGTCATCGGCGGGCACACAAGACACACCGTCCAATCGCGTGCCTTTCAGGGGGAGGGACTTCTGGTCCGCGGCCATCTTGCCTCCCCTTCTGCGGTGTCGACGTGCCTGCCGGCAGCCTTGCTGTTGCCAGCGCCTCTCGAGCTGCAGCGTCTCCTCCTCCGCAGCCTCAGCGGCTGCCGCTGTGCTGCGGAGCCCGCAGACCAGCATGCGCCTGCCACTGACGTGGATCCGGGAAGTCCCTGTCTGCAATAAAGAAAACACGCCTGCCGCTAGTCAGGGAACTCACCTCCCCGGACTCGTCAAACCGAGGACACCTCCTCGGCGTGGCCTTTCTTGACGCCATGCCGTCCCGGGCGCCTCCAGCAACGGCGCGCTCGTTGGAGACCGCTGCACTCGTTGTAGGCACGCCGCCCGCCCGCATCAGGGAAATATGGCCTTCCTGCGGACCCCTGGCGGTCCGTGGGGTTTCTTTACCCCGCGGGGCTGTGTGCACGCAGCACCCGCGGTACGTGGGTGGGGTCCCCTGCTGCCCCGGGCCGTCCACAACAATATTTTTTTGATCAGGTCCCCGCCTTGAAACAGGCGGAGTATCCTGCCGGCTACGCCAGATGTGAACTTTGCCCGGACACAGACAGGCGGACATGTTGTTAAAATACCACCACACGTTTATTTACAATATTTACACAAATAATAATGGTCACGCAGACCCAGTCCAAAGTCCATAAAGTGCACAAACCCCATAATGACACTCAGTCCTGGCCACAGTGCCTTCTTCTCGGGCCGCCTCCACTCTCTTCTGCCTCGTCCTTCTTCTACCCGACTCTAGCCTCGAATGAATGGAGACGGCCCCTTTTATAGAGGACCCGGATGAGCCCCAGGTGTTCCCGGCAATCTTCTTCTGGCCACGCCCCAGTGTAGCGGAAGTGCCGGCTGTCCTCCCGGCTGCTCTCCGGGCATCCTCCAAAGTCTTCCCCCAGCACTTCCTGGTGTGGCGGGAGGGCTGGGGAAACAAGTCCCCAAGGCATTGGGGCGCCTCCTGGCGGTGACCACGGGCTCCTACAGGGAAGGGCTTCCATGCCCTTGACCCGTGGCCCCCAAAGCAACCCGGAAGGCAAACCCCACGTGATCCAGGCAGGGCTCTGACCCTCTTCCGGTCCCTCCTGGCGTCCCAGTCGGGTCATGGCCCCTGGCATCCCTGACAATATATATATACATATCTACATATACACACATACATATACATACACACATATATACACACAAATATATATATATATATATATATATATATATATATATATATATATATATATATATATATATATATATATATACACTCACCTAAAGGATTATTAGGAACACCTGTTCAATTTCTCATTAATGCAATTATCTAATCAACCAATCACATGGCAGTTGCTTTAATGCATTTAGGGGTGTGGTCCTGGTCAAGACAATCTCCTGAACTCCAAACTGAATGGCAGAATGGGAAAGAAAGGTGATTTAAGCAATTTTGAGCGTGGCATGGCTGTTGGTGCCAGACGGGCCGGTATGAGTATTTCACAATCTGCTCAGTTACTGGGATTTTTACACACAACCATTTCTAGGGTTTACAAAGAATGGTGTGAAAAGGGAAAAACATCCAGTATGCGGCAGTCCTGTGGGTGAAAATGCCTTGTTGATGCTAGAGGTCAGAGGAGAATGGGCCGACTAATTCAAGCTGATAGAAGAGCAACTTTGACTGAAAAAACCACTCGGTACCACCGAGGTATGCAGAAAAGCATTTGTGAAGCCACAACACGCACAACTTCTAGGCGGATGGGCTACAACAGAAGAAGACCCCACTGGGTACCACTCATCTCCACTACGAATAGGAAAAAGAGGCTACAATTTGCACGAGCTCACCAAAATTGGACAGTTGAAGACTGGAAAAATGTTGCCTGGTCTAATGAGTCTCGATTTCTTTTGAGACATTCAAATGGTAGAGTCAGAATTTGGCGTAATCAGAATGAGAACATGGATCCATCATGTCTTGTTACCACTGTGCAGGCTGGTGGTGGTGTAATGGTGTGGGGGATGTTTTCTTGGCACACTTTAGGCCCCTTAGTGCCAATTGGGCATCGTTTAAATGCCACGGGCTACCTGAGCATTGCTTCTGATCATGTCCATCCCTTCATGACCACCATGTACCCATCCTCTGATGGCTACTTCCAGCAGGATAATGCACCATGTCACAAAGCTCGAATCATTTCAAATTGGTTTCTTGAACATGACAATGAGTTCACTGTACTAAAATGGCCCCCACAGTCACCAGATCTCAACCCAATAGAGCATCTTTGGGATGTGGTGGAACGGGAGCTTCGTGCCCTGGATGTGCATCCCACAAATCTCCATCAACTGCAAGATGCTATCCTATCAATATGGGCCAACATTTCTAAAGAATACTTTCAGCACCTTGTTGAATCAATGCCACGTAGAATTAAGACAGTTTTGAAGGTGAAAGGGGGTCAAACACCGTATTAGTATGGTGTTCCTAATAATCCTTTAGGTGAGTGTATATACTTACACACACACATATATAAACATATATATACATATACATACATATCTACATATATACATATACCCACTCACAAACACACATTATATATATATATATATATATATATACAGTCTTAGGGTGCGAGCAACTGTTGCTGGGGTGGCAGAATCCATCAAGGAAGAAAAATGAAACACATTATTTGTACAAAATCTTAATTTATTTATCCATTCCTAAATAATTAAATGGGCAGGCTATTTCGTATCAGTTCAATACTCTGCTTGTTAAAACGGACGACTCCCGCTCTTATGTGCAAGTCTGCGTGGATATTATGAACTATCGTATCTGTTCAAGTTTTATTTAAATTTTAAATAGAAGGAATTTTTATTTAGTCGACAGAAATATCTTTGGTAGGAATGTAAGTTAAATATAGGCATTATTGCATACATTTTTCTTCACCATACAAATGTAAAGAGTAAATTCGCCTTACATTCCAACCAAAGATATTTGTGTCGACTAAATCAGGGGTGTCAAACTCAATTGCACAGGGGCCACAATCCAAAACACACTTTAGGTCATGGGCGAACAGGATAAACATTTATTGAACACACTAAAATTAAACTTTTAAAACTTTTAAACTTTTAAAACTTAACTTTTTTGAACATAAATATGAATAAAAACAGAAAGGAATATTATTCTGGAATAAATCAACTCAAACCTTAAATAACTTATAATATTTTGCTCTCCATAAATAATATATCCTGTCTAAATTATACAAGTTAGAAATAAAGTAAACGTTAAAAGAACAAACATTCAAATTTCTTTACTCTTATGTAATTTTATATAAAAAATAAACTTAAATTTTAAATATCCCAAAAGATTTTGCTCTCCATAAAAATATATCCTGTCAAAATTATACAAATTCAAATATGAACATGCTGCATAACAAAACCTGGAAATATAAATAAAATGTGTTCTTTTCAGCAATAATCAAATTCAGTTGTCTTTGCTCACATGTCATTTTATCAGATTTGGACGCCTATCATCTTTTTTTGGCAACAAGTTCGTTTCTGTTTGCTGTGAGGTTCTGTGTTGTGGAGATTCTCAGGATGGACTGCAGGTGCTCATCAGTGAGGCGACTCCTGTGTGCTGTTTTGTTAGTCTTTATCACTGAGAAGAGCTTCTCACACAGATATGTGCTACCAAACATGCACAAGGTTCGAGCCGCATGTAGACAGAGCTGGAGCATTTCTGCGGGAATGGAGTGAATAAACTGTGCGGGCCGTGCAGTATCGTACTTTGCCTTCAGTGTGCCATTACACTGCAGCTCAATCACCTCCATCTGAATCTGCACAGGTGCAGTTTCCACATCGACAGCAAATGGGTTGCGAAACAACTCAAAATTCTTTTTTTGTTCTTCAAAGTCACCAAAGCGCCGTGCGCTCAGTTTATCAGCAAAGTGCGTATTTGGGAACACCGTTGTGCCGACTTGGTTCAACATTACTTGGCAACAGGGAAAGTGGGGCAAGTTGCACTGGTGCATTTGTGTCTCCCATAAAAGAGCTTCACTTGAAATCACTTTGTGATTTTGCACGGTAAAAACGTCTGCTGAAGTGTCAGATTCTTCTTTAACTCTTCTGCTTTCTGTATCTTGTGCATTGCATTCAGGTCTTTCAGGTTATCTTGATGTTTTGTCTCATGATGCCGTCTTAGATTAAATTCTGTAATTACAGCCACATTAGCTCCACAAATGAGAGACACGGGTTTACCGGCAATGTCAGTAAACATATACTCAGCCTCCCATCGGTTTTTAAAGGCTCTATGTTCAGAATCACCTTTTCTCTTCGGCATCGTGTGAGCTAGCTTCGCAATAACTTGTAGCATCATTAGCTAGACTTGATTAACGCGGTAAGTGTTCAGCAAGGCAGCTGAAGCGCTGCATTATGGGATCTGTAGTTTATTGTGTTACCAGCGCTTCATATCCCCGGGCCATTAATAACAATAATATATAAAGTGATCTCGCGGGCCGGATATAATTACACGCCGGGCTGGATGTGGCACGCGGGCCTTGAGTTTGACACATATGGACTAAATAGAACTTGAAAAGATATATTTTTTTGAATGTGATCGCGCAATTCAGATCGAGTTGACGTGCACTACATCGAGCCGGCAATTACACCGTGCTTTGTTTCCGAAGTAGCAACACTCATGAATATGGTTGTATATATGTCACTCGCTCGCTTCTTATTGTTTTGCTGCCTTCTCAATTATATAATGCATGTTTTCTTAAGCGCCTTTTGGAACTCTTCCTGGTTTTCTACGTACTGCATTAAAAGTCAGTTCACGTGATTACGTGGGAGGCGTGATGATGTCACACGAAACTCCGCCCCCCACGGCCATCAAGCTCAACTCCATTACAATAAATGGAGAAAAATAGCTTCCAGTTATGACCATTACGCGTAGAATTTCGAAATGAAAACTGTCCAACTTTTGTAAGGAAGCTGTAAGGAATGAGCCTGCCAAATTTCAAAAATTGATTTTATTGCACTAAGTGAAACGTGGCTTAGCTCAGATGGCATGGCTGATTTAATTGAATCTGTGCCTCCGAATTACATTTTTACTCGTGCAGATTGCCAAGGAAGGAAAGGCGGCGGCTTGGTAAATATTTACTCGTGCCAGTTAAAGTGTAAAGATGTCAGTTTTGGTAAATTCAAGTCCTTTGAGTATCTCGCCATTATTATTCATGGAGATTCTCACTTTCTAGTATTATCCGTGTATAGACCTCCTAAATTTAATGCATCTTTCTTTCAGGAATTCTCAGACTTAATGTCAATTTTAATTATGAAGCATGACACACTCTTAATAGTTGGCAACTTTAACTTTCATATTGATAATCAGTGTGACAAAAAAGTAAAAGAATTCATGAACCTCCTGGACGTTTTTGATTTGAGACGCTCGTAAATCAGCCTACACATAAAGCAGGTCATACGTTAGACTTAGTGATTACTAAAGGACTGAAAGTTGATATAAAGCAGGTCATTGATTTTGGTCTATCAGAGCATTTTCTTTTACTATTTAATATAGAAATAATGATAGAAAACATTCATGAGAAGCATATTGTTAAAAAAAGCTTCTTTGATTCATCAGCAGCTTTAAAATTTACAAACATTCTAAGCAATCAGTCCGTTTATACAGCCAACTATAATAGTGAAGATAATGTAAACAGTAAGGTGGAAAAATTTAATACTAAATTGAGAGTTGCTGTTGACAGAGTTGCACCTGAAAAGACAGTTAAAAAATCTTCTAGTATTGTTATACCATGGAAGATCCAAAGAGTGTTGAACTTAAAGAGAACATGCCGTAGAGCTGAGCGTAAATGTAGGAAGACTAAACTAACTATCCACTATGAAATATTAAAAGTTAAAATAACAGAATACAATAACACAGTCCGTCTTGAGAGGCGCCGCTATTTCTCTAAGATTATAAATAACAATGCTAGTAATCCCAGAGTCTTATTCTCCATAATTGATTGTCTGCTAAACCAGGTAACACAAAGGAATGCCTCCAAAATACTTCAAGTGAAACTTGTGAGGGTATTGTTGTATTTCTCAATCAAAAAATGAATGATATTAGAAATAATCTATATATATAATTCACTAAGGCAAGACAACCATGGAAAGCACGCCGGATGTGGCGTGGATTCACTAAGCCACCGACAAGTGAGACACCTATGGTGCACGCAGGAAGGAGCCACGTCCAACCAACTCCAAGACCATTGGATACAATGACAACTCGCAGAAAAAATGGCGTCATTTATATTCGTCTGTCGTAGAGGCAACATGCAGCTCCGACCCACTCTGACTGTTCATGGAGGCATGTTTCTCGCGGAGGTGAATCGCCATATGCAGCGTGTGAAACGGTTTGCGAGGGGTATCCCATGGGATCCTTAAAACATTCCTTCACAACTGAGGTTAAAACTCAATGAAGTAAGCAGTCTTTAAAAACTGAGTTTTCGGTTACGACGCATGACCACGTGCACCATAGCACACTGTTTTACACACTACATACAGCAATTCGCTTCCATGACAAACATGCATCTTCTTAGATGCTCCTGCACTTTGTACACACCCACCTAGCTACCTGTGCCTCTGTTTCATTACCGTCTCACCTGCTTCACCAATGCAGGCCCTGCAAGAGTCGAGACGATCTCTCAGCAGCTGACTTCTCTGTGCCTGACCGGTTCACACAGAGGCACCACACGACCAGGCGGTGTGTGTGCTTCGAGAACGAGGGTGGACGTGGCAGGACTATCTAAGAAGAGGCATGTTTGTCACGGATGTAAATCGCTGTATTCACCGTGTAAAACATTTTCCGAGGGGTTTCCCATGGTCTTAGACTCGGTGGCCGGGTCTCTGTCAGTTGCTCTTGCTCTTCATGTCTGTTCCGTTTCTACAGTAATCTGTGTCAACACATTGTTAAAACAGAAACGATTTTTTATATTCTAGTAGTAGATGACAAAATGTAGGCATAAACTATATAATGTATGAAGCCTGATGTCCAAATAACAAAGAAACATTTTCACAAAAGGTTCAAATACGTATAAAACAATTGCGCTTTTATTCAAAAATATAACTGCAGAAACAAAAAGCCGCCTTAACATGTGACATTGACAGCTGTTAATCATAACTTACTCCGTGGTGCAACAGAATCAGTTCCCGCTTGGAAATCAAAAGGTCGCGAGTTCGATCCTGCACCACTCCGCTTTGAGAAGTAAACTGCTCTTAGTCTTACTATTTTAGAATAAAAGCATACATTTGATTTCAGTCTGTAACAGCCGGTGCAATTTATGATCCTTGTAAAGGTTAGCTTTTTTTTTTTTTTAATTAACTTTTCATTCTCTCAGTCGCATTCAGAATCAATCCATACAACCCCATCTGACACGGCTGTTTTCACATAAAGACGCGCTATAGCTCTGCAGTGTACCACGATGCATACTAACGCCAAACACCCCCGGTTCTGACACACAAACGCTGGTGAAGCTGCCTTCTTCGTATCTCACGTCACTTGCTTTTCTTTTTATTCAGTTTAATTGAGTGTTCCTGCCAGTCCCCGCATGTTGCTGTATGCTGTTTCTTTTGTACTCCAGGACATGCAGAGGAAAGAATGGTAAAGAGCAGTAACTTTGGCGCTATATGCAATCATCAGACACTCCCCATCTGCCCGTGTCGTTCAAACACAGGACATATATTGGTGTAGTATAAAAAGTGCACTTTTATTCAAGTGCACTTTTTCCATCGCCTTTTCCTGTAAGAAGTAATGTACACACTTCTCTCTATGCTGTGGTTTCTATTACACACGTGAAAGAAAGAGACAATACATGTGAAAATATCATCGCACTAATGCAATATTATTTGAAAACGAACAGCGTCAGATCGGGTGTGAATTTATGCAGGAACTGGAAATTCTCTGATGTGGGACCTTCCCCCAGGGAAGAAAGTACAGTGTCAGGTGCACACTCAGTGTAATAGAAACCGTAGCACAGAGAGTTGTGTGCACGGCAACAAGTACACGTGTCGTAAATATAGGAAGGACGGTCCTTGGGTGTGTGGGAGCTGTTAATATTTGAATGTGATGATTTTATATAGCACGGATCGGAAGTCAGCAGTTCTTAGCATTGCACAATGCAAGCTGTCGTATCAACCGCTTACTGTAACTTGCTTTATTTTTTCTTCACTTATAGTCTAGAATAAAAGTGCACTTGTTTTGTTATATTTATACACCAATATATGTTCCTGTGTTTGAACGACACGGGCAGATGAGGAGTGTCTGATGATTGCATATAGCGCCGAAGTTACTGCTCTTTACCATTCTCTCCTCTGCATGTCCTGGAGTACGAAAGAAACAGCATACAGCAACATGCGGGGACTGGCAGGAACACTCAATAAAACTGAATAAAAAGAAAATCAAGTGATGGTAAGATACGAAGAAGGCAGCTTCGCCAGCGTCTGTGTGTCAGAACCTTTGAGGGTGGGGGGGCTTAAGTATGCATTGTGGTACACTGCAGAGCTATAGCTGCGTCTTTAGTGAAAACAGCCGTGTCAGATGGGGTTGTATGGATTGATTCTGAACGCGACTGAGAGAATGAAAAGTGAATAAAAAAAAGCTAACCTTTACAAGGATCATAAATTGCACCGGCTGTTACAGACTGAAATCAAATGTATGCTTTTATTTTAAAATAGTAAGACTAAGAGCAGTTTACTTCTCAAAACAGAGTGGTGCAGGATCGAACTAGCGATCTTTTGATTCCCAAGTGGGAACTGATTCTATTGCACTACAGAGGCAGTTATAATAAACTGCTGTCAATGTCGCATGTTAAAGCGGCTTTTTGTTTCTGCAGTTATATTTTTGAATAAAAGTGCAATTGTGTTATATTTGAATCTTTTGTGAAAATGTTTCTTTGATATTTGGACTTCAGGCTCATACATTATATAGTTTATGCCTACATTTTGTCATCTACTACTAGAATATAAAAAACGTTTCTGTTTTAACAATGGGTTGACACAGATTACTGTAGAAACGGAACAGTCATGAAATGTGTGTATTCCAAATAATGATCTATTATTTCCACTCTAAAACTCCACTTTACTCCCAGATACTCAATCAAGGCATGAGCTGATAGAAGTTCGTGCACGTTCTAAACTGGTGGGGGGATGAAATAGCCGGCTGCTCCTAGCTTCTCTTTATCAGCACATTTAGAAGACAAAGGGCGCTGGCGGAGAGGTGTGAAGGGATTTAAGAAGCAATTTGAGGTGGGACGGAATTACAAGTTTTTTCGTAGGCTTTGGTAATTCCAGTGTTAAAAGCCAGAAGTCCACATGACCATCATCATCAAGTCCTTCCAAGAGAACCCTAAATACAAAGAGGACTGATCATTTATGAGAGGGGACTGGGCGGGTGGTCTCGTGGCCTGCAACCCCTGCAGATTTTATTTTTCTCTCCAGCCGTCTGGAGTTTTTTTTTTTTTTCTTGTCCTCCCTGGCCATCAGACACTACTCTTATTCTATGTTAATTAGTGTTGTCTTATTCCAATTCTTGCTTTGTCTTTTTTTCTCATTTTTTCATCATGTAAAGCACTTTGAGCAACATTATTTGTATGGAAATGTGCTATATAAATAAATGTTTTTGTTGTTGTTATGTCATTTGTTCCAACATGGAAAATGACAACTGGATCCTCCCCCACTCTGGTCAAGAGCCTATCCACCCTTTTCAGGGAGGTCTCCCACCTGAGCTCCCGGAAGGCAACACACCATGCGAGACTCTCTCTCTCTGGAGCACACCTGCGCTTCAGTCCCCCTAATGATTGAGTCACCAACTATCACTACCTCTCTCTCTTTGGGAACTTGTTTTGAGGTGGCCCGTTGGGGCTCCTCAACCCTGCCTACCACCTCAGAATTATCAGAGTCACCGTCCAGCTCCGTTAGGACATGATAACGGTTAGACACTTCTAATTCTGGGGTTGATGCCCCCAGACAGTGTGCACCCTTTACCTTACGCCTTGTGACTGTGACCCACCTATTTCTACCTGTCTCATCTGGAATCTCCTCACGCGCCTCCTTGGGGGTGCACACTATCCCTCTAAAGGACACCTGGGCCAAGTCCGCCAATTCTCTATTACAACGCAGGTCAGCCAACTCCTCCTCCAGTTCAGCTTACCCTGAGCTCGAGGTGCTCGATCAGCTGGCATCTCTTGCAGATGTGGCCCTCATAGACAACTGGCTCTTCTAAACCATCATCTAAAAAGTCCAACATTCAACAGTACTTGCACTGCCCTCATTATTAAAATTTGATGTGGGATTAGTAAACTGCCTTAACTTTTTTTTCTTAAAACTAAATGATTTAACTGCTAGAGCTATTTTACACCTTCTGTCCCCTTAAGCTCCTGTACTGTTCTCCCATCTCAGCTTCCTGCTATTTGTCTTTCTATGAGGTTAACTTTACTTTCCTCTGTCTCTTCTCCTAACTTTGCGCTCCTCTTACTTAACTGTTCTGCCTCTGGACCACTAAGTACTGTTCAATCTAAACTACACAAATAAAGTAAACCTTACTATCTTATTTGCTCCTACAGCCTCTTGTGCCTGATCTGTGTCTTAACAATGCCTGCTGACCTGTGCACTGCCGCCAAAGTACATTATCCATCCATCCATTATCCAACCCGCTATATCCTAATTACAGGGTCACAGGAGTCTCCTGGAGCCAATCCCAGCCAACACAGGGCGCAAGGCAGGAAACAAACCATGGGCAGGGCGCCAGTCCTCCACAGCAAAGTACATTATGATAGTAACAAAACAGAAAGACTAATAATACCAAAATATATTTAATTGATCATTTCAAGACACTCATGGACACATTTCAAATCTAAACTATTAAGTACATCCCCGTAGATGGTGCCCTTACTGCTGGTAATACTCAGTGTGAATGTGCACATTGTTCTCCCTTTCTTTATCGATATTTCATGTAATAAAACTTTAAACACTCTGACACACAGTATAGAGGTGTGCAATGTTTAACCTGATTATAAAAAGTTTAAGTTACTAAATAATCTTTTATGCTTTTCTCACAACACATATCTGTTCTAATTTAGTATATTTGCAATTTTTTGTGTCATTTTGTAACTCCGTTTTCACCATATACAGTGGTGCTTGAAAGTTTGTGAACCCTTTAGAATTTTCTATATTTCTGCATAAATGTGACCTAAAACATCATCAAATTTTCACTTGAGTCCATAAAGTAGATAAAGAGAAACCAGTTAAACAATTGAGACAAAAATATACTTGGTCATTTATTTATTGAGGAAAATGATCGAATATTACATATTTGTGAATGGCAAAAGTATGTGAATCTCTAGGATTACCAGTTAATTTGAAGATGAAATTCGAGTCCGGTGTTTTCAGTCAATGGGATGACCATCAGGTGTGAGTGGGCATCCTGTGTTATTTAAAGAACAGGATCTAACAAAGTCTGCTCTTCACAACACATGTTGGTGGAAGTGTATCATGGCACAAACAAAGGAGATTTCTGTGGACCTCACAAAAAGAGTTGTTGATGCTCATCAGGCTGGAAAAGGTTACAAAACCATCTGTAAAGAGTTTGGACTCCACCAATTCACAGTCAGACAAATTGTGTACAAATGGAGGAAATTCAAGACCATTGTTACCCTCCCCAGGAGTGGTCGACCAACAAAGATCACTCCAAGAGCAAGGCACACGTGTAATAGTCGGCGAGGTCACAAAGGACCCCAGGGTAACTTCTAAGCAACTGAAGGCCTCTCTCACATTGGCTAATGTTCATGAGTCCACCATCAGGAGAACACTGAACAACAATGGTGTGCATGGCAGGGTTGCAAGGAGAAAGCCACTGCTCTCCAAAAAAAAACATTGCTGCTCGTCTGCAGTTTGCTAAAGATAACATGGACAAACCAGAAGGCTATTGGAAGAATGTTTTGTGGACAGATAAGACCAAAATAGAACATTCCGGTTTAAATGAAAAGCGTTATGTTTGGAGAAAGGAGAATACTGCAATCCAGCATAAGAACCTCATCCCATCTGTGAAACATGGTGGTGGTAGTATCATGGTTTGGGCCTGTTTTGCTGCATCTGGGCCAGGACGGCTTGTCTTCATTGATGGAACAATGAATTCTGAATGATATCAGAGAATTCAAAAGGAAAATGTCAGGACATCTGTCCATGATCTGAATCTCAAGAGAAGGTGGGTCATGCAGCAAGACAACGACCCTAAGCACACAAGTCGTTCTACCAAAGAATGTTAGAGAAGAATAAAGTGAATGTTTAGGAATGGCCAAGTCAAAGTCCTGACCTTAATCCAATCGAAATGTTGTGGAAGGACCTGAAGCGAGCAGTTCATGTGAGGAAACCCACCAACATCCCAGAGTTGAAGCTGTTCTGGACGGAGGAATGGGCGAAAATTCCTCCAAGCTGGAGTGCAGGAATGAGCAAAAGTTACCAGAAACGTTTAGTTGTAGTTATTGGGGGGTCACACCAGATACTGAAAGCAAAGGTTCACATACTTTTGCCACTCACAAATATGTAATATGCGATCATTTTGCTTAATAAATAAATGACCAAGTATAATATTTTTGTCTCATTTGTTTAACTGGTTTCTCTTTGTCTACTCTTAGGACTTGTGTGAACATCTGATGATGTTTTAGGTCATATTTATATAGAAATATAGAAAATTCTAAAGTGTTCACAAACTTTCAAGCACCACTGAACATATCTAAGAGTTCTGAACATTTACAAATACAAAATAAAATTCATTTTTTGTTGTATGTCAATTTGAAAAAATACTTGTGTTCCAACATGTACTGTATATGCTGAATGAACAGTAATCCCACACAAATCTGCTGGCTGAGTGCTCATTGAATGTGCAGACCATCTGAAGGGCATGTAGTCAACAAAGAGCATCCTGATGTATGAGTCTTTGTTCACCAGATTGGAGAGGTGGACCTGTTGGGCCGGTAGGTATACTGCAGGGGGTCCAGAGTTTCCGGTATTCTGCTCTGAATGTGGGCCAGCACCACTCTCTCAAAACACTTCATGATGATTGGAGTGAGTGCTGTAGTCATTCAGGCAGGTGGGTGGGATTTTTTAGCAAGGGGCACGATGATTGTAGACTTAAAGCAGAACGGAAAGATGCGCTGACTGAGGGTTAGGTTGCAGATGGAGCAGAGAACATCAGCCAGCTCATTGGCACATGCTTTGAGAGCCTGCCCAGAGATGTTGTCTGGTCCAGCTGCTTTGTGAACCTGATCTGAAGAGACCCTTGGGGGAGGGGAATACTCCTCAGGATTTGTATATGCCATGACAGCTCATGTTACAGGGAGGAAGAAATCCCTGCATCATTTTTCATGGTGCATTAGAGTTCTCTCTGTGTCAAGCAGAACTCAGTTTACACACAAAGCACAGCCATCTGCTAGCCCTTCATATGGACGTCCAACCATCTCACACAAACTTCTTTTATATTTTACAAACAATTCTTCTGAGTTAATTGGTGTAGTAAAGACACAAATGAAGGCAAAAGGTTTAAGCAACTGTGACAGAATCCCAGATAGTACAGACTCCTCCAAGGACCTGTTCAATAACCAATCACTGCTGACAAGGCCCCTCGCTCTTGCAACCTCCATGAATGATCCATAGACCACCACTTTGATTGTTCTAAGGTCCTCAATCCCCTTTAATGTGTAGTTAAAGCAGTCTTAGACAATATCAGTATTTTTTTTATCTGAAATCATTATCCATCTCTGATTTGTATCTTCAACCAGTAACGCTCAGGCAATTCCCAGTGAAAATAATCCCTCACTCCAGGTATATTCTTGTTCATCTTAAACCAGGATGTTAGGGTGGTATCTCTATCCCTACACCTTCCAATGTGCAAGTCAACTGCTAACTGCATAATTGTAGTCGAATGTTCACAGACTTTTAATCAAAACAACTGACCCACTGCCTCAGTGGCACTGATAGACCGAGAGTTTATATATCATCTAATTTCATCATGTTCAAGAGTAGTACCCTCTCTATTAACAACATTATTCAGCTTAAACCAGGCTGTTAGGGTGGTATCCCTATCCCTACCCGTATCCAATGTGCATACTTTGTTTCCCTCTCTAAATACAATGCTGTGTTCCCCAGGTATGTCAACTGCTAACTGCACAATTGCAGGCGAATGTTCATGGACATCAAATCAAAACAACTGACCCACTGCCTTAGTGGCACTGATCTAATTTCATCATGTTCAAGAGTAGAACCCTCTCTATTAACAACATTCTCACAATTGTATCCCTGTATACGTATTTGAAGAGGTACTTCACAGTCTTTACTGTAACACAGACCTCTACATTGACATGGCAGTTGAACTTGTGACTCAGATACAGGTTGTAATTTACTAACCACTCGTTCATCACTCTCCTTCCACCAATCTCAACTCTTCAATACTGACTATTTTTCAGTTATTCATTCTCATTGGCTGATGTCTTTTCCTATTATTCCTTTGAGAAATTCTTTGAGCATTGACCATCTACCATACAAAGAGCTGATGAATCCAAATGACCACATGGACTGAGGATCATATTTTTATCTGTGATCTCATGGAGGTGAGGGTCTTGAGTAGGGTCTGGCAGCTCCAAGTTTAGCAGCCTGTTGATAACATCCATATCTTGTGGCTTATCTTTATTCCTGAGAAACAGAAGGATGTGTGTCTGAGGGCGACCTCTCTTCTGAAACCCAATAACGTGAACTCTTGCCACAATCACTTCTAATATCTGCTTTTGCATGATATCATTAATACACTTGTTTAGCTTAAGATGAACCACTCCTACAATGATATCGAGCCTTGTCTCTGGCCTGTGACCTGGCCCTACAATTTTTGTAATATCCTGCCAATGCAGATTACACATCATCGCAGGTAAAATGTCAGGTGGCCTGAATTTACACACAAATTAAATCTCGTTCTGATTTTTTGGCATCACATTTCTTGGGCCTCTGTGGAATGTTGAAGGAAATAAATAAACCCTCCCTGTTGCAAATGTGAATAAATGTGCCTAAATTTATATTTATGTGATCCATCAACCCATACTACATTTTGATCCTCAATCGTGCTTGGGTTTGGCAACACAGTTCACTCAATTTCATTCTGTCTTAACATAAAAATCAACACATTATGGTTGGTTCAGCCTCCCTCAAAAACTGGTTGAAGGTATTGTCCCTTTTTCCAAGCCATTAACAGTAAAACTATGATTTGACCCTTGGATTTGTCACAGTTGTTCTTCATTGTTCTCAAAGTAGAGCCCTTGTACAATGCAAATTAATATTTTCTCTCCCTCTCTGAAACTCATATGGAAATAGTAGTAAATATATCTTTACATACAAGTTTGGATCAAGGAAACTAATCCTCCGGATGTCTATATTTGGATTCCCTGCATCTACCCTAGAAATGATCAGGAGGTCACGCTCCAGCGGTGGATCTCCTTCTGGGTGTTCAAACACAATGGCTACCTCATTTGTCCTTGCAGCATTATATCTCCGTGTGTCACTATTCCAGCGTTATTGCCATTGTGACAATGCTTGGTTGATCACCTGCTCCTCTGAGCATTCCTGTTGGATTTCAAACATCATTCTTCTCATTTGAAAGGATTAATTTCACTCATCCATCAACTTAACCAATTCATCAATACAGTACGGTACCTTGAATTTTTCACCCAACACATGCACCTGTTGGTGACCTTGTCCAGACTGAGTGAATACAGTTGAGCCTATTGCCTATGATGATCATTTTCTGGGTGTAACACACCTGGCTGATGGAGACAGTAATCATTTATCTGGAAACAATGGGGTCCTCTACCAGGACGAAGGATTATATTTACTGAAAGAACAATTAGGATACCTGATATTTTCCATGAAATTCACAGAATCTGCACCTTGTCCTTTCTTGTACCGGAACCAGAGGTAAGACAAGTCTCCCTTCATTGCAACCCCTACT
>NW_024377586.1:0-17676 GCF_016835505.1 Polypterus senegalus
GCTCTGATTTTTGCAGGCCCGGGGAATTACAATCAGAACTCCTCCCTACAAATTTTCCAAGGGGACTGTAATGGTGCTCGTGCCACTTCCACTCCAAATTGCTGGCCCATTGGTTAAGGGCCTTCGAAGTTAAAGAGAGAAAGGGCCTCATCGACTTTGATGAATCAATAATATTAATTTGCTTGAAGCCGTGGAAGAACAGGAAGACTGTCCTCTCTTTCTCAGAAAGACCATGCCTAACCTCGGTACCAATTTGTCATTCCACCAACAACAGGAGCTCAGAAACAGCGATCCTGTCTGTCACGAAGGTGGTCAGCAAGGCACCAGGCCGGACCTCACTGATTCAGCACGACAGTGACAGAGCCTGGGTAGTTGTCAGGGAGCGACTCTATTGCTAGAGGTTCAATGAATATGGGACATGGACATCATTGAGGAGAACCATAGCCCCTGGTCCAGTCCTATTGTCCTCGTACCCAAACCATATGGGTCCTGGAGATTCTGTAACGACTTTAGACATCTTAACCAGGTCTCCAAATTTGATGGCTATCCCATGCCCCGAGTGGATGAGCTCCTCGAGAGACTGGGGACAGCCCATTTACTTGACTACTCTCGACATGACAAAGGGGTATTGGCAAATTCCTTTAACGGCATCCACAAAAAAGAAAACTGCTTTTAGCACCCTTAGCAGACACTGGCAAAACAAGGTTCTCTCATTTGGGCTGCAGGGCGCGACATTCCAACATCTGGTACACAGAGTGCTAAGGCCCCACCAGTCCTACTGTGCCACCTACCTTGATGATGTCTCCGTCCTCCTGACACTAGCAAAAGCCGGGCTGAGTATCAATCCATGGAAATGTTACTTTGCAATGGAAGAAGCCAGATATTTGGGCTACCTAGTAGGAGGAGGGCTGCTGACGCCACAGAGTTCTAAAATTAAAGACATCCTGGAATGGCCCGTCCGATAGTCAAGAAACAGGTGCAAGCCTTCTTAGGATTAGCGGGCTACTACCCCCGGTTTGTACCTCAGTTTTCTGAGAAGGTAGCACCTTGACAGACTTGACAAAGAAAAGGGCCCTTTTACATGTGTTGTGGAGTGAAAAAGCGGAACAGGCATTCAGTGACTTAAAAATGGCCCTTACAATGGCACCTGTGTTACTTTTCATTTCCTTTTATTCTCCAGACCGATACTTCGGACACAGGTCTTGGTGGCGTGCTGAGACAGAGCATCGATGGTGTCGAACACCCTGTGATATACCTGAGCCGGAAATTGTTGGACCGGGAGACGAGGTATGACGCGGTGGAGCAGGAAGCCTTGGCTATCAATTGGGCAGTAACTCACCTGCGGTACTACCTGCTGGACCGGAGTTTACTCAGGTGATGGATCTTACGGCCCTCCAGTGGATGGCCCTTCACAGGGAACTGGATCCTCGGTTCACCAGGTGGTTTTTGGACCTGCAGCCATTCACGTTCACTGTCATTTATCACCGGGTAACCTGCAGGCCAATGCTGATGCGCTCTCGGTACACAACCTCTCGGTTCGGGCCGCCTGACCCAATCAGTTTGAGCTAAGGTGGGGTCATGTCAAACATGAGCACTTGGGAGCAGTTTAGGACCAATTGGCACCACAACAAGTTCTGCTGGGGACGGCAGCATACTAACCTTTCTCTTTGTTTCTTCAGAAAGACTGAGACACCGCCCGTAAAGACCGCCAGATGACTCTAAGAGATGCACACTTCTGGGTCCCTTTCTTCCCTCTGCTTCCCAGTTGATGACATCATATTCCCATACACCACGCAATTCTCCCAGCATTACATGTTATAATTGCCGGTCCTTCCCTGTAAACTGTCCGTCCTCCTACCCTTCAATGTCTTTTGAGTTTTTGTAAAACAATTGCCGAACATTTGTTGCAGTATATGGGGCTAAAAACCCCAACCCTTTATGAGTGTCTCTTATCTTTTATTACAATATATATAAAAGCAAAAGGATGTTTATTTTAAAACTAGTCTTCATAACAAAATATTTGGAGTTAACTTTTCACACAAGATTTTGTAAACTGAAAATAGCCTTACACAATAAAGAATTACACAAAAGTACAAATCAAATCAATTAAATTGTTAAACTGAAATAATCTGCAACTGTTATATTAGAAAGACACAACCTGCTTCTTAATAATCCAGCTTAATCCTTAATTACTTTTGTAGTTTCTGTTGAGAAGTAGCTACACAGGCACAGCTTCTCTCTCACAGATCCACATTCGTCGATTTTTCTGCATTGCTGTAGTAATGTGTTTCTTTGATATGCAGGCATGTCTGTTGCTTAAGCCAAGAACAATTTTAAATGGAGATCTGAAAGTGAGAGAAGAAAGGTGTGTTTTGACAGTGCTGAATATCGAAATACACTTGCAAATAATTATAGTATACAGAAAAAAACATTTTCTGTGTCACTCACATGCAGTGCATTTTTTACACATTCTGGGACAACACAGCTCAAGTACCACCAGTTGTATCCATGTTTGGCTTGTTTAAGCACATGAGTAGAACAAGTATTGAAGAAAAGACTGCATGCTTCCATTAGTTTCTCTTTGATCTAGTTTAATGATTAATTTAATAAAATCCCTCTATTATTTCATAAAGTTTTATAATTGTAATAGGGAGGTTGAATACATCAGTCCAAAGTTCATGAAATTTTGCATGCATATTACCGTTAATAGATATTAAAATCTGATTATTTTGAAGTTATGAAGCAGCAAATTCCCATAGCACCAATTAACTAATATGGGGAAGATGGAAGTGACAAAAATCATTTTATATTTCTTCTGTTATAGTTTTCTTCCATCTAAGATGAGTTGAAATCTAAGTAATCAACGCAGACATTAGTGTACTCAGCTTCATCGATTGCAGTCCACTATCTATTGGCATGTATTTGATAATGCATATATTATTAAAAAGCGTTTATTTTTTCTTTCCAGCAGATGATGGTGCATCACAAATATTAGTACAGCTTTTATGAATCCCATGCCAAAATTTGTAATGAATGTGGTCTTTTTCATTCCAACAGATGGATCATTGAAAACATTAACACTGCTTTTACAAATCTCATACTAAATGATATATAACAGAGATATAGCAACTGGATGAACACACAGATACATAGATACTTGTCATTTTAGTACATTCTTGATACTTCTATCATAAGGACCAATTTAAGATATGAACAATACAGGAAAGTGAAAATAAGCAGAACTCAATATAAAGTAACATGGATTCAATGATGAATGTTGTAGCCTTTGAATTGTGCCTAGATTAAGCCTCAGCCCCTCCAATCTTTTTTCAGGATCACTTCACTGCTGCCTGAGCACACATTGTTCTACTGGATGGAAGAAAATTGTGCGGTGAAACAGGCATAATAATTTCAAGACACTGGTGATTTGATTTTCAAGTAATCACTCATTTTGATGTTAATTTCACCTATTACATTTTTGACAGCTGTTTTATGAATGTAATTTTTGATGTTAATTTCAAGCCAACTGTCTTTTAAGGTCTATTTCATCCACTCACATTTTCATGTTAAGTTGCAGGATTTTCTGTTAATTTTGGTAATGAATTGTATGCCCTGATTTTTCTAGTCCTTTAAGTTTATTTGTTTTTACATGTTGCCCATTGGAGTCATCGCAGAAAAAGCCCTTTGGCAAATTGCAGGTAACTGTCAATAAGTTCAATAAAGAATAGCAGTGGAAGAAATTGATAATCACTTGACAGACAAAAATGTAAATTTTTCTAAATAAATACCACTTATCAAAGTTCTCACATTTTGATTAACTGGTTGAATAATAAACACAAGTCAAAATGAATAATGGAAAATGCATCTCTACAGTATGGCCATTTTTCTAGCATTTTTTACAGAATACCTTTTTGTGGATTATGGCATATACCAAATAAGTAATGCACATTCCACTTATTTTGTAGTTGGTTATTGTGTGATTTCCTGAATCCTTAGAAATTAAAACAATTAATGTAATCAATCCCAAGGTCAGAAAACACAATCACCTGACCTTTACTAAACATATCAGTGGCACAATTATACTAGTCCTCAGAAACAATATTTGAAGGGGACAAGAAGTCACTTCCCAGAATGTAAAGACAGTTGCAATCAAATCGGATCTACTATTATATCAGTGATTTGCCTACTTCTTGCTGTGAATTATAATGGGATAGCACGCTGCTTGCTGCTTGTGCTGATCAACACATTTAAAAAACAAAAATCAAACTGCTGATGAAGAGGTGCAAAACAGTTTAAGTTGGGCCGGGATTACAAGTTTTTTCGTAGGATTCAGGGATTCTAGTGTTATGAGTTGTTAGCCAGTAAATTGGCACTAGACGATTGTCATCATTACTTGAATGGTGATAAGTTTCCTTTCATGATCTAAACCGATCATAAAATCTAATATACCTCAAATTGGCTAAACAGTTGAAATGTCCAACAAGCCAGATAGGCATAATTTTTTTATCCATTTTAACTTTTCCATTTCTTGTCATGTATTCATGGACAGATATTGATGTTTTTTAATTTATGTTAATTGGATTCTACTTTGTTTTAGATGTATTTGAACAATTATGTATCCTTATATGTGATAGTTCTGTAGTTAGTGAGTGGTATATTGTACTCTTGCATTCTATCTTAAGGGTTATTGTGGCACTATGTTCCTGTACTTGGTAGGAGCTCTCGCAAGAACAATTTGCTTTTGTACTATTGTATTGTATTTCTGAGGTGGCAATGATAGATTGGCCATCTACCTGTGTGAAGAGCATTATTTATGTTCTCTCTTGTATACTGTGTTTACCCCATTTTTGACATCCATCGCATGCTCAACCAGTGTCTCACTCTAAATTCCTTTCACAAGATTTCTTCTATTTTCTTCCCTACGAGGGTTTTTTTTTTTTTAAGGCAGTCAAGGCCAGGGTGTTGTCAAAAACAGGAACTGTTAAAGCCAATTGAGGCATTCCTTGTGTGATTTTTGGTCTATACAAGAAATAAATTTTTGTTGTTATTCATGAATTGAATGAAAGTGAACAGGATCCTGAGCCCATCCATCCTACTAAGAAAATTTCAGGTGCTTTAATCTTACCCTCAACTGAAAATATAATAACTAGAATTCAATAGGACAAAGTTGTTACCCGACCAGAAAAAACACCTACTGGTAAACTATATGTATTCTAGGATCTTAGGTGCCCAAGGCTTGATTAATGTTATTAAACATCCAAGTTTGTACATTTAGGGTTGCTCAGTCATTGCATATACTGTATTCTCACCTAATATTTGCTGGAAAAATATGGATGAAGACTTTAGCGATTATGTGGCTGCTTGAGAAGTGCTGCAGAACCAAGAAATGTTTTGGGTTTCTCTTTGGATTATTCCTGTCTCTTCCTGTGCCATTTTGACCTCGGAGCAGATTTTAATGGATTTTTCACTGACCTGCTTTCATTTAAAGGATTTACCAGCATCTTGGTCATTGCCATTTGGTTTTTATTCAAATTTTATCCCTAGGAAAGGGCTTCCTTCAGGTAAACTGTCAGTTGATATCTTTCTTTAGAGAATTGTTAGCCTTAATGGATTTCCATCACCTATTGAGCACATTCTTAAACTATGGATTACAACCCAAAATGGGTCATGGCTTGCTGGCTTTTGGGTCAGACATGGTCGTGACTCACCATTGTATTTAAAATGAAAGGGTCTTGTAATTGGTTGCCATAGGATGTTTAAGCAATTGACATTGCTTTGTTGAGACTATTGGAGGCGATTAGGTTGCAAGAAAAAAAAGAAACACTGATATATTGTATAAGACTGTAATCAACAATTTATCTTTCTATCTTTCTAGAAGTTGTTTAGTGAGAGATTTGGTTGTTTGGTTAATTTTAAGTTGGAGTATCATCCAGAGTCCAAAGGCCTAACAATATAGTTTAACCATGATTTAAAAAAATATTTGAGACGTACTGTCAGCCACAATTAGGACTATTGTAGGACTTTGTTGCTATAATAAGGGAAATCATAAAAATATTTGAGGAATGTGTGATTGAATGACAAAAATGCAATAGTTTCTTCATGTAATGCTCCAATTAAAGCAGAAATTTGCTGAATTATGTTTGCCACAATACCAACACCAATCACATTAGTGATAAACAGTTTTGTTTGACCTTTCATAGTAACTGCTTGGCAACCATTCCAAACTTCTCTCTGATTGATCTCCCAGTTATCTACGATGTGTCATTCTGTTACCGATCTTTTTTTCCTTTCTCTTTCTGTCTCTGCTACAAGAAATACATATAGTTAGAGACGAAATTGAGGATCCTGAATTGAATGATAATTTGATTAAGTTGGTAAAGTTAAGTCTGAGTACAAGCAGCTTAAGGAACAAGTATGTTAGAACAATGCAATTATTACTTGAATGCTTGAAAATATTACTGAACTGGCTATAGTGTTTTTCCAGATTAAAACGGAGTAAAGACCTGTTTATCTCCAACTTCTTTAAACAAAAGTTTTTTAAAGGGAGGAGTAAAAACCTGTCAATCTCCATCTACTCTGAACATACTGTACATTTATAAGTGCAGCTGAACATCACAAATGTCTTACTGAGAGGTGTTGCTTTTACTGTGGTGAATTTGGGCTCTATAATTGCTGCACAAATGATTAAAATAGGATCAAAATCGGTCCTTGGTCCTTGAACTTTACTAAAATGATTAAACCCACTTTCTGGGATAATTTTATATTTGTACCAGTTAAGGTAGTAGACTGTCTGACACATGATTCAAATAGAGCAGAAAACTTATTAACTTTAATTAATTAAATTAATAAAGTAATTAGCATTTAATTACGGAATTAAAACTGATTCCTTTTTTAAAAGTAAAGCCTAACATTATGTGTGTGGATGGTAATCCATTGGGGAGTGGTATTACTGAATAACGTTCTCCTCCACTTACACTACAAATGGGCTCCTTGAATAGTAAAACAATCACAGCTGTAACTATCTCAGTACTATTCCCAGACTTCGTTTTGAGTTACACCATGCTAGAATGGTATAACCCTTTATTGACTGGTCATTTAGGGAAATTAAAGAGTGGGGTTCCTTTTGTCATAAAGAGAACAACCCTAACATCAATGGTTCACTGTAACTCTGTTCAGATGCTTCCTTCATAATCTGAGGAATTTATAGAACATTTTCAGTAAAAAGTTAAATGAGTTGCCTCCACATAGTGATATTGATTTGCCCTGTTGATCTTTTTTTCAGGGGCCTTTACCTAAAGGGATAATTTATACCTTGTCTCATTATGAAAGTTTGGTAATGGATGAGTATATTAAAGATAATTTGAAAACAGGGTCTATTAACCTTCTAGTAGTCCAATTGATGCCAGATTGTTTTAATAAAATAAAAGGAGGTCTATGAACTTGCATTAATTAGTGGGAGCCTAATAAAATAACACTTGAAAACTATTTTACTCTTCCTCTTATTTCCTCACTAATCAATCAGGTGCCACGTTTTACTGTATTTAAGAAAGTGCATTTACAGTGTGCATATAGTTTAATAAGATTTTGTGAGGGGGACGAGGGCCGAGTGGAAGGTGAAATTGAACACCTTCTACAGGGCATTATACCTTAAGGATTTGCTAATGAGACGGTTGTATTTCAAGCTTTTGTTATGTCCTAGTTATTTTGACAACATTTTGATTTTTATTTTGACAACATTTTGATTTTCTTAAGGAATATCATGACACATGTGCAGCTTGTGATAGAGGTACTTCAGTGATTCAGAGCAAATAATTTGTATGTAAAACATTAGAAGTGGATTTTCGCAGGACTCTATAATTTTTAGTGTATGAAATTTCCATATTTGTTGTGAAAATGGATGAATTTAAGTTGTGCTGTATATAACTGGAAGGCACCGAGTAGTATTAAGCAAGTTCATATGATTAAGAGAGTTTCAACTTTCTATAGAAGAATTATAGAGAATTTAGCATATTAGTATATCAGTTATATACTTTATCACTTAATTTTGGAAAAAGAGTTAATTGTACACTTGAATGGTTCTCAGATGCTCAGGCTTCATTTGATGCTCTGAAAAAAATATTTGTATCTGTACCAATCCTCCTCCATCCTGACTACTAACTCCAGTTAATTGTAAATGTTGATGCCAATGTTATTGGTTTGGGGGCTACTGTGTCTCAGCAGTTCTCAGACTGTAAGGAGACCCATTTGTGTCGATACTTGCAATTCAAAGAAAACTAATCAGAGTTATAACATGTGTAACAGAGAGCTGTTAGCTTATAAGTTAAGACTGGAGGAATTAACATTGGTTACATGGGGCTCAGCTTCCTTTTGTTCTTTATTGCCTATCAGGCTGGAAGTAGAAACAATAAAAATGATTCCCTTCCAGGACAATTTACCCCTATGAAATTGCAGAATCTCCTGAAAATATCATTACCCCTGAAAGGTTTTTGAGTGCAGCCCTTGTGCAGCTATCGGAAGATTCACTGTTCAAACTAAGAGAGTCATTAATTGATCAAGAATTTCCACCTCTGTCCCCTATCGATAAAGTGTATAATATATCGTATTTGAGTTGATAAGTACTGGATTGGGTCCATGGTTCTCTATTGTTTCAGTAGTATCCTGGTTTAATCCAGTCAGTGGAACTGGTATATCTGATCATTTCTTCATTTTATAATATGTAGAAATACTAGTAACTAGAACATATTCTTAAAAACATTTTTCAATGCACCAGGAGACTCTAGTTTTGCTAAAATTTGAAAAATTAGTTGGAATTTAGTACTTGACCTAATACAGCACTGTAACACCAGTAAGGTGGAAAAAATAGCTAGGAAGACTCATTGAGTGCCTGAGTTTAAGAAAAAAAAAAGGTATCAGAGGTGAATATGGAGGAAATTAACAGTTCATTTTGAAATATTGAAGGCACATATAACTGAATATAATAAATCAGTCTGCCTTGAGATGAAGTAATATTTCTCTAAAATTATAATTGATAATGCAGAAAATCCAAGAGTTTTATTGTCAACCACGATTCTCTTCAAAATCCATCTCAAACTACGAAATTCCTCCTGAAAACTTCTAGAGAAACTTGTGAGGCTTTTGCAGCATTTTAAAACACCCAATTAAATATTTTAGATACTATAGAATTAATTCCTCCAAAGTTAACCCTGTTGAACTTCAGGCATTCTGGTTTTCACCAATAAAATTTCTTTACCCAAATAGGTTTACCTAAAATAATTTCTCAACTAAAACCCTATATTTGAAATCTTAAACCAGTTCCAACAGGCTTTGTCAAAGACATCTCTGATATACTAATTGATAGTGTAGTTGACATAATTAACTCTTCATTAGATTTAGTAGTGTCTTCCCAGATTTTGAAGACCACAGTGGTTAAAACCCTGTTCAAGAAAAATAATCTTGACTCCTCTGTCTTTGACATCTTTAGACTTACTGTATTTATAACTTGCATTTTTAAGTAAAATTGTGGAACAAAACAAATTTCCAGCTGTTAAATAATTACTTGATCAAATATTCTATTCTTGATAAGTTTCAGTCAAATTTTAGTCCAAATCATAGTACAAAAACTGCACTGGTTAAAGTAGTAAACGACTTGTAGGGTAATGCGGACAGGGCCACCTATCTGTTCATGTTCTATTATTGCTGTAGTTGTTAGATTTGAGTGCTGCAACTGACACTATAGACCACAGTATTCTCATAAACGCCTTAGATATTGGTCTCTTGAGCAGTGTTTTAATTTGTAGAAAATTCTGTGTTAGTTGTGGTGAGTGTAGTTCAGGGATTCAGGATATTGTATATGAGTGCGACTCAAGAATCTGTTCTGGGCCAACTTCTTTTTTCAATCTACATACTCCCATTAGTCTATCTTATCTCAACACACAAGATGACCTACGACAACTATGCAGATGATACACAGCTTTACTTATCTATAGGACCTGATGACCCTGACACTCTGAGTTCCCTGATACAATGTCTGTCTCATATTCCTAAATGGAGGAGTAGCAATTTTCTCAAGCTAAAAGGGGAAAACAGGAATTTAGTGATTAGCAATAATGAAAATAATGAAAGTATTGGAAATAGATTTGATTCCTTAGCATTAGAAGTCTGTAATCAGAATATAAGTTTAAATCTGTTTTTCTTTTCTTTCTACATGCATAGCTGAGCCAGATTTAGTACAAAGGGGCTCAGCATTTAGAATTCTAGGCCAAGCACAGGACAAGATAGACAAAGAGAAATGGGCAACATGCACTATTCCTGTGTGTTAAAGTCAGCATGAAATTGAATTAACTCTTTGCCTTGTTTGGAATGGCATGATTTTACTTAAGTAAGGACCTGCACATGAAGAAAGAGTATAAAGCCTTGAAACGTTGCCCAGCACACTTTTGAAGCCGACGGACGGATGGGAGATAACGTTATCCGATCCTGAAAATCCTTCCAGCGCAGGGACGAAAATGGCAGACTCGACCATGGGCTTGTCATGGCTTCCTCTTCTGTTATGCGCCGTAAACCATCATTAAAGAAATCTAAGTTATTTTCTCTTATGTGATTTCTTACCGCCGTATCACTATGGGACAGATATCACCTCATTATAATATATCTATTCAGGTTCAGGTTACTTAAAAGAACTTATTCCAACCAGGAAGCTAGTGCCCCCTGCTGTATAGAAAGTCAAGGTGGAAGTAAACAGTTTAGGTGTAATCATGGACTCTAACCTAAACTTTAAATCAACATTACCATATTACTAAGACTTTATTTTTCCATTGATGAAACACTGCAAAAGTTAGACCTCTTAAAACAATGCAACAAGCTGAGAAATCAATGCATTTCTTTTTTTGCCACCTAGATTACTGTAATAATTCCTAACTGGTCTACTTAAGAAAGGCATCAATTGGTGACAATTAGTTTGGGATAAAGCAGCAAGAATTCTAACCAAAAAATGTAAATTTGACAATGTCTTACTGTTTTTGGCATTTTTACATTAGTTATCTATTTCTTTTAAAATCGACTTGAAAATGCTACTAATGGTATAAAAACCTTTAAATAATCTGTCTCTTTCCAATATTTTGGAAGTATGTTCCTTCTAATAGTGATCTGCTTATTATTCGAAGAGGAGGAGGAGGTTAGGAACACGTGCTGATCAGCGCGTACGCACCACCCATGACAAACCAGGAGCTAAGCATAAAAAATCTGGAATACCTTATCAATAGAAATATGCCAGTCTAACAACATAGACCATTGTAAATAAAACTCCTAATATCTACTTATTTAATTTGTGTTTGTCATAGCTACATTTAGTTGTACCTGAGAGGTTATACATGCACAGAATTATAATTTTCCACAAGGTTTGAATAATTGCTAATCTGAAATTTCTCAGCTTTCCCTTCCAGTTTTTCTGTGGTGGCGTTCTGTTGTACCATCACCATCAAGGTAATTTCCAGCTGCTTGTGATGCTCGAATGAAGGTAGGTACGCAGGCTGTCCATGGACCAACTGCATCGAATTCCTCAGGAAGAAACATGGAATCAATCAGAGCAGCTTAAGAACATTTATGTGAATTAGTATGCTCATTGGGGCTTAGGTGGTCTTTGGTCTTGGAACCCTTTCAGATTTTATTTTCTCCATCTTAACTGGAGGTTTTTTCCCTTTCTGTTCTCCCAGCCATTTGATATTATCTTAATTGACATAGGTAGAGTCCTCATATATAGTTTTATATTCTATCTACTAAATATATATATATATATATATATATATATATATATATATATATATATATATATATATATATATATATATTAAGTCTGTATTGATTTCATATTTGCCATTTATTCATTATTATTCATAACTATTTTAATTTGATTATCTTTGTGTGGTGGGTGCGACAATGTGCTATTAGTGCATGCTCCCAACCCCTCTCTCTTTCTCTCTCTCTCTCTTTTTCTTTAAACTACTTTGAGCTACATCTTGTGTATGAAAACGTGCTTTAGAAATAAACTTTGTAGCTCTTGTTATACTATGGATGTTCACAGTTCCCTCATAAATGCACAAAATCTAATATAAAACCCTTAAAGAAAATACATTTTGCAATTTTGCAAAAGCAATATCACTTCAAGTAGAGTTTCATATTTTAAAATAATTTATTTTATATAACTTTGTATATTTATTAATTAACTGAATATCAACAATCCCCCATCATTTAGAATGTTTAGCACTTAAGAATATTTAGTTTTCTAACACTGTATTTATGAACAAAGTTGTCACATTGTCAACATTCTATGACTATAAACCAACAAGGCAAATGGATGAACGTATTGACAGTATTCTCACTGCCACTTTGAACAATGATGGAGAATTGCTGTTTGACCAACAGATACCCAAGTACTTTCAGCTCATGTAGAACACTACAACCTTTAGCCTTTTTTACTAATTTTAAATTTAAAAAGCTCATAATATTTCATTTGAGTGTTTGGTTTCATATAAAATGTATGTTTTAAGTTAATAAACTGCGTGACCAGGACAATACCTGTGCTATAGAGCTCATAGAAAAATGTTACATTACTTTTAATTGTGTGCATTTAAAACAGGAGTTTAAGAAACAGCTGACAAAACATTTATGCAAGCATACTGTAAGATTGTTGCAGAGCTGCTTTCGAAATGCATGATGTTACCACCAGATCAGTATTCTAGCCTTCCACTCTGCATGTGTTAAAAAAAAGAAAAAAAGGTGCAATATTTTCATATGATGGGTATGAGTGTTAATATCCATGTTTAAACTTAGGTAAACTAACTAGTGTGTATATGCTTTGTGAGAAGGTTTGAAATTGAGGCTTTGGGAGAGTTTGTTGTAACTTGTCCTATAATTAGCTTAAAATAACTTCAGGTTGACAGGTAGCAAGACTAAGGAAATTTTCAGTCATCTGATGTTTGACTATTATAACAGAAATAGCCATCAAGCCAAGGTATAAAAAAGCACAGCTATTAAGAGGCAGGCAAATGCAATGGCTTTTGAGAGAGACAGATTCTATACAGCTTTTTAAAATGGAGGGATGACACACAGCTTTTAATATAAGAAGTGAGAATGGAGCATTGTATGAAAGAGAGGAAGTGTATGCAGATCAAAAGCCACACTGAAGTGCAGTGACACCTAAAATATGCCCCATTTAAGAGGAGGAGCAGAAAGGTTGCACCATGAAGGGACATACTTTTAAGGACTGGTCTTAAATTATGGACATCTTCAGTTACACTGAAGCTTGCTTTACGAACATTGATTTTAATTATTTGGGTTGTATATTTCCTTTACCACTGACTTCAAGTATTTAATTCCTAGTTTCACTTAAATAAACAGAAGTAATGACTAAAATTTAAATTTGAATATTTCTTCACTGAAACTTTGTTTATTGATATCTGCAGCAATGTGCTTGTTTGAATAATTTATTTGTTTAGCTATGTCAAGGGTACAGATCTGGCCTTGAGCTGTGCTTGTTCTATTATAATTGTGAAGCCCTTTTAAGGTAAAGGTCCCTGCTGAGATTTTTGAAGCTGAGGTCAACACATCGCCCTTATTGATCTGTTTGATTTGTGCAGCCCTTTCAAAGCTAGTCTGGTAAGGTCTGAGGATTCCAGCTCTTGAAGCAGCTCTTGGCCTTTGCTAAGGCATATTGAAGGATGACACTTTAATTGGCCTTGGCCCTTGCTAAAACATTCTAAAGTTGCTTTATATTTGATCTGTAACTATGTTTGAGGCATGGTTGATAAATGAATATTAAACAGGTAAGTACTGTGGGTGTACATGTAAATCAAGGCTAATAATTTAGGCATTAACAACATTAACTATACAGAGAGGTTAAAGTATCTTTTGGAAACACAGGTATGATGCAAATGTCCTGATTTACTACTACCTTTGCTTGAATCATTTCTACATCCTGCGTGGGTTGGCACCCTGCAGATTGGTTCCTGCCTTTGCCCTGTGTTGGCTGGGGATTGCTCCAGCAGACCCCCTGACCCTGTATTCGGATTCAGCGGGTTAGAAAATGGATGGATGGATGGATTTTCTACATCTTTTAGTTAACAAAATGATCTAAAAATCTTGAAGGTAATTATAAAACATAAAGGTGTTAAATAAAATACACCTAACATGCCTTAAAAATATAATGACATACTGTATACATTTGGATATCACTTAGTTTAAGCATTAAAATATTTTAGCCATTTAATATCAATTTCATGCAACACTGGTACTATCTCGGAATTCTCAAAATCAAAAAGCTGTCAGTTACAAGCAGCCTTTGACATAGGACATAAGAGCAGTGCTACTCTACTGTACTAAGTGTACTTACTGTGTATGATAAAGCATTTAAGATGCTCAAATCTGCCACATCCTTTGCTCATCTTAGCTGTGGGACAGATCCTCATTTTCATCACAGAGGTGGGAAAACAAGTAGACTGTGTATTGGTTTATATCAATGTAAGCAGTGGGTGACTTGAATTGGGACAGAACATAAGAACATATCAATTGGGTTATAGAGGGCAGCACACAGCAGAATCAGTGAACTGACATGCAGCAGTGGAGAGAGGTGCCAAGTTGAAACAATGAAATATTTGGTTGACAGAATATTAAGGGCAAACTGTAGATAGCATACCTTTCTTGATGAATCTTAAAATGTCAGAATTCAAAGAGGTCTTTTAATGTTGGTGATTTTGACCCAGCACATCTTGCTGACAGCAATTTTATTCTTGGTAGTGCAATATGTAGCAAATTGAAAATAATCAAACTTGATAATCCCTGTGTTGACCCGGGTGTATGTGAAAGACATCTGAGATACTAGGAGCCTTGGAATCAAAGGATGGAAAGATTCTATCATCCTATTAGAAAGCCTAGTACAGATTTATACTGTTATGCCGAAGGGTGTGGTTGACCAGTTGGTCTATGTCTCTAGGATAGTGACTGTGTCTGACTTTGGTTTCCTCCAGGAAAGCTGCTAACTGAAGATTTTGTTTTCCTGTCCTCTGTTGTCAGCTTGTTGTAGGTCAATGATAACGCTGATGGTGTGATATTGTATGTTGATCAGCAGGACTTCATTGTGTGTGCTACTGAACACGTGACCCATAGGCCCATGTGGCTCTAAAACATTTTCTTTGGCCCAGGTAGTAAGAAATGTGTTAAGTCTATTACTCAATTTTCAGAATTTAAATTCCTGCTCAAACAAGCACATTCAGTTTTCTCTCAAAAGGATGCACTAGCATTTTAGTCTTTCATTTCCTTTGTGTATCACAATGCAAAATAGACAAAATGCTTAGAGAGCTACCAGTGAAAATGACAAGAAATTGAAAAAATACAAAATTTCAGATGAGCAGATGACACTTAACTTAGTATGGAGAAAAATTCTCATTCACTGAAATAAACAATAAACCTTTGAGTCTGCTTTTTCAAATAAAATCGATTAGTTTTGTGTCCAGTTACACAAGCGAAAGTGCATTTTCAGGAATGGAGAATACCAATTTCAAACAGTACAGTTCCCTTCACTAACAAGCACCTCAATGACTGTCTGCATGTTGCAAAACTCAGTCATGGGCATTAAAGGAACAACTTAAGGCCACCTGTTAGACCTGTCAACAACAGTGAGAAGGTGTTTAAAACCATTAAAAGAAGGGAAAGGGGGGACTAGCAGGTCCATGTGAACAAGGTTGAAATGTTGAGCAGGCACTGGGAAAAGGAGTCATTGGGGTTTGAACACAGCAATGTATTTTAGCCTTCTGGCATGCTACACAAGCTGCTGTCCAGCTCTGAATGTCTTTTGAGGCACCACCAAACAACTTTACCCGCCCCCCTAGTTACTGGGACAAACATTATATTGATATCAAAGAAACTGTTAGGTTTTATTTTCTGTTATTGATCATATTTTAAACCCAGCTCAATCAATTGAATGCTTCCTAAAAACTTCAAGAAAATCATGCTAAAATATTGCAGCATTTGATAAACATAAAATAATTTTAAATGTAATATAATACATTCCTTAAAACTCAACCCTGTAAAAACTTAAGCATGCTCTTTTTTAGAATTTAAATTACTAAAATAAGTTTATATGGCTGTGATGGGCTAGTGCCCTGTCCAGGGGTTTGTTTCCTGCCTTGCACCCTGTGTTAGCTGGGATTGGCTCAAGCAGACCCCAGTGACCCTGTAAGTTACGATGTAGCAGGTTGGATAATGGATGAATGGAAGTTTATATGGTCTTTGTAGAATAATTACTCAGATAAAACATTTCACTTGTGTCTTGACCTAGTCCCGACTGACTTTTCAAAGACGTTTTGATGTAGTAATTGATAGTGTACTTGACATAGTTCACTCTTTATTAGATACAGGGTCTTCCCAGAGTTTGAAGATTGCAGTAGTTAAGCCCCACTCAAGAAAAATAATCCTGACTCTTGTGTCTTTAAAATTTTAAATCTCTTGCTAAACAACCCTTTTAAACTAAATTCTAGTAAAAATAGCTTTTCAGAAGTTATATGATTACTCAAACATGCATTATATTATTTCTTAAGTTTCATCCAGGTTATAGACCAAAATAATACCGAGAAACTGTAGTGGTTAAAGTTTTCAATGATTTAATGCGACACAGACATATATATTGTTCTCCTAGAATTGAAGCAGCACTTGACACCATAGACCACAGTATTCTTATTAATCACCTTAACCAATGGGTGGGTCTGTCTGCTAGTGTCTTAAATTTGTTTTCATATTATTTATCAGGTAGGAAATTTTTGTTAGTGGTGATTATAGTTCAGTGATCCACAATAATGTATATGGAATATGAGGCCATTCTAGGCCCACTTATTGTTAATGTATATGCTCCTGTTAGGTCAGATTATCATGAAACATGCGTGAGCTACTACAGTTATGAAGATGACACACAGCTTTACTTATCTATAGTACCTGATGACTTTAGATCCTGAAACACTAGGTTGTTTATTATTTTAAGAGCTTAGCAGAAAAGAATTGGTGAGTCAGCCTTTTGTATTTAGTATACTTTACAGATAGTGATATGCTAACCCCAATACTGTGGAACATTAAGAAAACACAAACTCCTAAAGCCACTTTTTTAATTTAGCTTTTTGTAGCTTCACTTTAGTTTAATTTTAAAGTTATTAGATACGGTACATATTAAATATACTATGCATCTTGGATTTGCAATCATGATAAACCTCAACTTTCTCGGTTTCTTATCTAGATTTCTGTGGTGGCATTCTTCAGCACTGTCATATAATCAAAGTACTGTGCATCCACCTCTGATTTGGGAATGCACGTGGACACTCAACTGTCTATCCCAAAAAAGTTAAATCAAGTTAATTTCTCAACCAAGAACAACCCAAGAGCTGTAAAACTTAACTCATAGTTAGGTATTTGCTTTTCCAGGTGTCCATATTTTCAGGTGGCCACCATTATAAATGAATGTCTTTTGGAAAAGCTAATCATGTTTTCAGTTTGGCCAGATAGTGCTGTTCCTCTTTTATCACTTCTGTTTTACTTTTTTCTGTGTTAATGGCATTAAGAAAATTTTTCTTGCCAAAAAAACCCGCTGTTTCACCTCCTTCCACAATGTTAAATGGTAAAACTTCTACAGTATTTCTA
>NW_024377587.1:0-7538 GCF_016835505.1 Polypterus senegalus
GATTTGTCAGAAAGTGGATTGACAGGATTTTGAGGTTGATACAAATCATTGGTGTAAGGGCACTCTTGTTTTCATTGTGAAATGCTTTACATGCTTGGTCTGTTGAGCATCTCCAGAAGCTATGTGCTTGAAAAACACAAATGGTGAAAGTGCTAGAGCTAGGAGACTTGTCAGATGTGATCCTATTAATACTTTTATATGCTTGGTGGAAAAAGCATTGTGACTCTAAAACACTATATTTATGTTCCATAGATGTTGTTGGGGTGTTCAGTGACATTAATGTTACTTTTCAGATGAAGACATGAAAGGGCAACTCACTCAAAACACTACACTAGTACACTAATACACTAGTGAGGATATGCACATCTAGAGAATTCATTTATTTAAATTGTTGTTTGTCTTTAGCATTGACATATTCAGTGTTGAGAAGTAAGATATTGGCATGACAACATATTGCCTGCAATGAAGTGTGTCTCAATACCACAGTTGTTTGCCAACCCTAAATACAATGATATTTACAGGTAACAGTTAAAATAGTCTTGCATGTTTTAGAAGTGAATCATTCTGAGGCTACCATGTCCAGATGATCAGTTATCCCTGAATCAATGGCGCTTTGGCCTTCATATTCTAGTAGCCTATACTGTATATCATTACGAAAGCTAAATGAGTTTGTAAAGTTGTTCTGGCACTGTTTTAGGCCTGAGCAATGCTTGAAGAAACACTACATTAACTCTTAATATAATAGAAAAATCTGTGTAACTATACATAGAGTATGCCCAAAGAGTAATAAGTGCTGTGAGCTGCCTGTATCATTACACCCGTACTTTTCATTAAGGATAATTATTACTGAAAGTACAAATATTTTGTGCATTACAGATGTCACAACCTGCCCATCTCCGAGTAATTCTTTCAAACCACGATGTCCAGAAACTGGCATTACCTTCTGGAATCCCTAGGACAGTTAATGAACTTCATTCAGCTGTCCAAGCTGCTTTTGGAATTTCTGAAGGATTTTTGCCTGCATTACATGGATGCTGATTTTGTAATATATTTCACACTACATTCAACATCTGACATCAAGGATAAGGACACTATAAAGGTTGTATATATGTTGCAGACTCCTACAGTGACATTGGCCTTATCAAGTGTGGACATCCCCTTCTCAATCTTGAATGACAGCTGTGCTCCACCTTCTGATGATGCCTGCTCATCTGTCTCTTCCACTGATACATTGCCAGTTTCTCCAAGAATAATACAACAAAGCCTAGCACAACGATCAAAGGAGTGGCCCTCTGAATTTCCAATCTTCCGTTTTTCTCTTTCAATACAGAGCTTCTGCTTCAGTTAGGCATTAAAAAGTTCCATAAGGATGGGACCCTTTTCAGCACCAAAGACCCTATCACAATACTACCAGATATTCTTTGAAGAGTAGCTGAAGGCATTTATGAATACACTGCCTATCCATCAATGCACAAATAAGTCAGGTACACTCTAAAAACTACTGTTTTGGGCCAACAAAAAAAATTAACGCAATGCTCTGCATCAAGCTTTTTAAGTTATTCCAACTTCTGGTTAAAATACTACATAGAACTAACCTATAACATTGAGTAACTGGAAAAGGTTTTTCCTTCAGATCTTAAATTGCTTTTAAGCACCATCAGCTTAAAAATTATATAGGATTCACAGAACTTTTAAATTCATTGTACACGAAGGCATGACCATGGGGCTGGGGTGGGCACTGCCCCCAGAGACAAGCTGTGCCCACCCTGCGAAATGCTCTGTCTGTTCAGTGAAAACTCTGAAGAAGTATATAACATTTGATTTTCAAAACTGAGTTGCTTTCCGATTAGACAGGCACCGTGTTGCTCACAGTTCACTTTCACGCGACATTTTGCAGCACTTTTGAACCTGTTGACGCATTCTTTTAATTAAACAGCATATATCGTTCCATTCTTCTTTTATTTTCTGGTTGGTAACACCAAGGCTATGCATAGGTGGCTTATTAAAAGCAGACACGCAAAGCGCACCACGTCGGTAACTGAAACTCCAAAGATGTAAATAAGCCTACACAATCTTCCAGCTCTGCCATGTCGGGTACTCCAAACCTCTGCCTTCAATCAAAATACGTCCGGACTGCCTGACTTAAATATGATGCCCATCCCACCCCATTTTAATGAATTATCCAAGCGCCATTTGAAAAGACACTCAGATGTTTGTGCAAGCTATCATCAGTCTCAACCATGGCTTGAATATTCTGTTGTCCGTGATGCCAGCTTTTGCTTTCTGCCTCCAAATTTATTGTTTCCAATTGGATCGCGAGGACATACTGTATTCACCAAACACGCTACCAATTGGAAAAAAAGCTCTAGAAAAACATGGTGGCGCTTCCACAAACATGCCTAGTATCCACACGCAGAGCCATGTCTGCATGGCAAGAGTATCGGCCCGGCAGAGACGGGTGAAAGCATAGTTCTCAACTACTGGGTCCAACCCAGATGAAAAGAATAGATATTATGTGAAAAGCAATAGGAGGCGCTTCAGTTCCTCGCAGTCAATGAACTGGCTCTGTGGTCACATCACGTAGGTGGTCTGGAGGGACCTTTCCTTAAGTTCTTTGATTACACAATCAAAAAGATGCCAAACTTGCAGAAATTGTAAAATACACCCCAGACAATGCAAAATACACATCCAATGTAATTCAAAATGAAATAATTGAGACTCTTGCCAAAATGGTGGTAAAGATATCAGGGCCAAAATGAAAAAGCTGACTCTCCTGGACTTTGCATTAAAAGAGATGGTGCTAGGGATCGCTGTAACATTGAGAATTTGCCTGTAGTGATTAGATTTGTCCAGAACTTCATCCCTGAAGAACACCTGATTGGCTTAATTGAACTGAATCAGCTTGATGCTGAATATATTTGTAACCAAATTCTGTCACATCTCTCTGAGCTAGGTTGCCTGACAATTAATGTGTCAGTGTTTTTATGGTGCTTCCGCCATGATGTCTGGGGCAAAGGGTGGCCAGTCTTTGTTACAAGTACATTCCATATGTACACTGCTACAACCACCAGCTCCATTTAGCAGTGATACATGCAATGGAATCAGAACCTTGGCTAAGAAGTTCTTTGACTGGTCAAATTCATTGAACACATTTTGTCCAGACATTATGTTTTCACACACATACAATACACCCACACTGACAAGACTTCTAGAAATATGATGGACCAGTCACTGTGATGTCACAAAGTCCATTGTCAACAATGAGGAAGCTATAAAGGGGCTTCTCTCAGAGGTAGAGAGGTTGGCACTGCCCTTTGACATTTGATAGAGGCATGTGGTCTTCTGACCCAATTAAAAATGCAGAATTTTTCAATACAGGAAAATTCCTCCTTCATGTGCTTGATGTCTGAAACAACTCAATGCAATTCTACAGGAACATGCAATGGGCTTGTGTACGGCTGAGAGGTGGTGACAGTGTCACTGGCCACACTGACGGAGATGAGATGCACCATTCTGGGAGGAGCATTTCTCTCAGTGTGAAAGTAGGCCTACCAATTGCTCAAAGGAAAGGAAAGTTAATTCACAGCTTGATGATAGTATTGTCGTGTACGCTTGGGCATGGTGACTCTGATGAACAAATTGCTCCTAATCAGACTTTTAAAGGGCTATGTTCAGCATTCTTGATTGTGGAAATGGAGACCTCTCAGAGAAATGTTGAATTATTGAGGGCCACATCGCTTCTCCTACCAAAATCAGAATTATTTCTTGATCATTCTCTCCTGAAACCTCTTCAGGCACTTGCAGGCACAGAGCAAAACAGCATGAGCTTACAAAGAATGAAATTGCTGTGGCAAAAGAAATGTTGATCAATAAACTGCCAGCTGATGCTAATCTCTCTGAAGCATGCAAATGCATTCAGCAGTACAAACAGGCCTTCCCTATATTGCATTCACTATATGTCACAGCACTCATCATTGGTGTGTCTTCAGCTGCATGCAAAAGCTCTTTCTCTACTTTGAACGCATTCTCACTCCACTCATGAACAATGCTGCATTCAAGGAAGAGAAATTTAGTCATTCTGGCACATAGAGAAAAACATCACAGAAAATCTAGACATGAATGAATTTATTTCAGAATTTGCCAAGAGTATCTGCAGACTGGTCCTGTAGATAATATCCATGTTAAACACTGGAAACTGATATCCTATAGCCTCCCTAATGACTACAATGAGCCACGTTTCTGTTCTTGCTCTCATATGTTGTATACATTTGACTTTATTGATATTTACCTTGTAGATGTAGTTCTATATTTGTTACACAAAAATAATAATACAAGTTCCATTGCCTCTGTTAATTTTATTGAACAATAGGTTATGATTTATACCACAATTTTGCTTTTTATATGTTATATAAAACTATGTTGTTATTATTATTTGATCCCCTACAAAAATGGGGATGGATAGATGGATATTTTTTGCCCCCCCAGACAAGCCATATGCCCACCCACACATGATGTTCTGGTCACACCTCTGATTGCACATAAAAATAAAGTTATCCTAACTAATTTACATTTTAAAGACTCTTTAAGTTCTACGTACTTAATTATTAATGTATTTTAAAGTTGTGATGATGTAAAAAATTAAGTTGGTGCAATTAGTGTTTTTACCCTATAATTTTCAGCTTAATCAAGTTTAATTATTTATTAAATTATTAAAACTTCAGCCACTTAAAGAATGAAAGTGTTGTAAAATTTACTTTATTGGAAATATAATCTTGCATTTTTACATTTTTGAACATTTTCAAAAACTTTGACTAACAAATAGCCATACTGCAACAGCAAAAATATAGGCCTCAATGTAATATTTTTCAAACCTGTCTTCAATTGTAAGATGCAAAACATTTAGAAAAATATAACAACATCACTAAGAAAATACCAAGTGCTTGCATAGATCATGAGGTACAAACACACAACAGCATCTGATCTAAGAATATTCTTGGACAAAACAGCAACATTCTTTGAACACAGTATTACAAAACTATAATGAAAATGTTTTCAACAGTACATAATCAACACAAATTTTAAACAAAACCTGAAAATGTTTACAATTGAAACAGCTGTTTTGGATTAAATAATAACATGTGTTAAAAAAAAATTGGCAGTGGTTTGAAAGAAAAGTGTTCTTAAAAATGCTGTACTTGAGATTCATTACGTTTCCACTTGTTTTTAGTCGATCAAGTTCAAGGAACAGTTTCTGAAATATTTCCTATGTATATTTGAGATCCTTGGGATAGCTCAGATTCAGAGCATGTATTAAACCCATGAGCAAAGCACAGCACCTTGGGGCATCAATACCATCCAGGATTTTGGCTCTCTCAATCACAATGATTACAGTGTTCGGATCCTGGTCTTTGATGGTGGCAATGTTCAATACTTGCCTGTCAAGGTTTGCTTCAAACTCTTCAATATCCTGACAGAACAAATGCAAAAGTATATTAAGAGGTTTAGTAAAACAGATTGTGTTATTACTGTTGACGTTATTTTAACCATTCCAACACACAACCATACATATCTACTTACATGAACTGGCTCAACATGAGCAGTGAGTAGTATTGCCATCACACAGAAGCTATGGAGACAAATTTAACTCGTTTTTGTTTGTTGTGGGTCAAAGTGCCAATATGAAGTATTACAAGAGCAGTAAAACTTACTAGAATCTTCATAGTGGCAAAGTTGATCAGGTATTAATCCACCAACAAGAAAGAGCGCTGTTTGGCAGCCTAATCAGAAACCTGAATATGTCTGGACTAAGCTTTATGTCAATACATTCATATTTTTTTTTTCTCAGTTACAAATGGGACAATGGTCAGATCGATTGCCAGGATTTAGCAAAATGCTGTTGTGGTTATTTATTTCTATTATTTAATGAAGTTTTCTTTCATATATTGTGTTAAGTTATCCTCTAGCATTATAATGTGTCATTCTTTAGGAAAGTGAGAATGTTTAATCTATTTGTGATGTCAAATTTTGCCACAGTAGAACTTACTTTCAACTTTCAATTCTTTGGTTTGAGGTCTGCAGAGAACAATTTCCTTTTTTAAAATGCCATCTCTTACTTTAGGCATATCACAGTAAAAGTTATGAAAACAACAATTTTTTTTAAAAATAACCACTTTATAAGTGAAACGGGTTTTCAGTAACAATTACAATGCCATCTACAGCAGGATTTTTCCTGGTGTATTAAAGCAGATTCCACTGTGATAAATTACTTACATTAAACTCCTTGAAGAGGTCCTGTATCTTTCTCCAAGGTAGACAACCAGGCAGCGCAATGGCCACCTCTCGCCGTTACTTCAATGCATTGTTCTAATTGAGTAAAAAGAAAAAAGAATAAAATTAAATTCCAATATGACTAATCCAAATGGGTGACAAGTCTGAAATTCAGCTTGCTAATACAAGCCTGATTAGTTTTCATACCTCTAGAAGCGGATTCTTAATGTGCCTTATCCTCAATCCTGAAGTTCCTCCCCTCGATGAGACTACTGTACATCCATTAATTTGACCATAAATGTAGATTCAAGACTTACAGTGGTTATTCTTTTGAATTCTTCATTTATCTGTATTTCTATTTTATATATTTTATTTTTAATTTTATTTTAAAACTGGGACAGTTTTAATCAAATTAGGCGACAGTTTTAATCAAATCCTGGCCTCCGGATTACAGTTTTACTCGTTCAGACCGCCAGAAAAAGGGGCGGATTGGCAAACATTTACTCGAGCGATTAAAATGTAAAGATGTTAGTTTTGGTAAATTTAAGTCCTTTGAGTATCTCGCCTTTGTTATTCATGGAGATTCTCACGTTCTCGTATTATCCGTGTATAGACCTCCTAAATATAACAGCGTCTTTCCTTGAGGAATTCTCTGACTTAATGTCAATTTTAGTTACAAACTATGATGCACACTCTTAATAGTGGCGACTTTAACTTTCATGTCGACAATCAGTGTGACCAAAAGGTAAAGGAATTCATGAACCTCCTGGACTCTTTTGATTTGAGGCAGCTCGTTAATCAGCCCACATAAAGCAGGTCATACGTTAGACTTAGTGATTACTAAAGGACTTAAAGTTGATATAAAGCAGGTCACTGATATTCGTCTATCAGACCATTTCCTTCTACTATTTAATATAGAAATAAAGATAGAAAACACTCATGAGAAGCATTTTGTTAAAAAACGCTTCTTTGACTCATCAGCAGCTTTAAAACTTACAACTATTCTAAGCAATCAGTCCGTTTATAATGCCAACTATAATAGCGAGGATAATGTAAATAGTAAAGTGGAAAACTTTAATTCTAAAGTAAGAACTGCTGTTGACATAGTTGCACCTGAAAAGACAGTTAAAAATCCTCTAGTATTGTTATTCCATGGAAGACCCAAAAGTGTCTGATTTAAAAAGAACATGTCGTAGAGCTGAGCGTAAATGGAGGAAAACTAAACTAACTATCCATTATGAGATATTGAAGGTTAAAATAACAGAATACAA